>NC_051162.1:93608825-93768825 GCF_013339745.2 Dermacentor silvarum
CCCCTGAGTGTGCTGTGCGTTTGTGTAACAGTGCGGTCGATAAAGGCACGCTGCTTTCCTCTGCCTGTAGCGGCTGCTTTGGAGTTTGTGGCGCTAGCTCCTGAACTTGCACTCGCTTTTTGTAATTCTTTTTACACATTCTTAGACATTTCTTCATAAATAAGATGTTTTCGAGTGCGCAGCCTTCCGCGTCGGATTTAGCAAAGCGATGCACTTGTTTACATCGGCATCTACAGCCACAGATCGTTGTAGCGTCAAAAATGGGGGAAGGTGCATATATGAAAAGGCGCTAATATGAAAAGAATGTCGAAACGTAGAATAAAACACACATATCTGCTTATGAGCCGCGTTGTTCCATCATGAGACGAGTCAGTATGAGCGGCTGAGCCATTTAAACAATGGCGGCTGTGATCCAGTTACAATATTGGCTGTTAATTTATTACTGGTTCGGCGCTTTTCTTTAACTCGCGATAGTTAGTTTGCGCGTGTTCCTAAAACATTATTAGAGCAACTGTGCTCGCATAAGCGCTCAATTAAAGGCCGTGTTGTTCTCCTGCAAAAACGCGGATGCCATCGCTGACACCGTTGGTATATAACTGAGCAAGGCGGTTGTTTATACTGCTGTACCGAATGTACCGTCTCTTGCTTCGGGTTTGACGCAAAGATAAGAGTACATCTCGGGTATCAAGAAATGTGTCAGCATGCTAACACGTAAAAACCCACCCATCTACGTTGCGAATACGACCGGCAGCTTACGGGAACGGTGACGTACAGATGTTGGCACAGGCGTTGGGCACAGCGCTGTGTCCCCGCTTGCAGCTTATTGCGTACGCGGCGATCGACGCGCGAAGAGTAGAGTAGTTTATTTCAAATCGCTAAAGCTAGAACTGTACTATAAAAGCAGTTCCTCATCCTAACTTGCTTACTTTTCAGTACAGGTCCGCCGGTAGCGGGTGCGCGAACTCGACGGCGCCAGGCCTAACCTCCGCTGAACAGGACCAACATTTGCTCAAACTTATGTGCACAGATTAAGACGCTCGAAATATTGTGCATTTCAACTTCGTAGGCACGTTTTGACTAACTTTGAACGCGATTATTTATATATACTAACGAAGCCGTTGCGGCTATCACGTTATCGGTTCGACGGCCGATCGCGCGGGGTTTGGTTGAATGATGGCCGGCACGCTGATTTTATCGGTGCCGTCGACGAGAAAGCCCATCGCAGTACGACAACTCGCGCTCGTCGGTTACGTCTTGTAGGCCTGGTATGATTCAAAATGGTCTCAGCGACACAGTGCTGAATGGTCGGCCAATCGTAGGCGTGCGCGTCTTGTCGGTCTTGTATCGACCCAGTGTTACCGCGCCTTGACGAGTACGTGAAGTCGGGCACACGCTGCCACTACCAGCAAGCGAGGACCGACGCTGCAAGAAGTCTTCGTCAGCAACGTGTTTTTAAGTGTCGTCCAAGTGTAACGCAGGGGTTTATCGATAAATTTGCTATTACAGCCATCAATGCAAGCGGCAACTACGTGGTTCCCTGTGCAGTCTGGACGAAGCCCTCGCCGCTTTCTGTTAAAAGTGGAGTTGCAGTCTTACGCTACGCACGTTTTCGGTACCGCACCGACGTCGAGATATATACCAGTGAAGCTTCAACGAGGTACACAGCACGAGTTTGCACTTGCAGTAGCGCGCGTGCGAGCGCATTTTTTTTTTTTTTTCGGGGGCCGTTTCCCCGAGACGGGGCCGCACGGCCGCGCGCGCGACCCTTCCAAAACGTTTCGCGACTAATCCGCCAGGGCAGGGCGCATGCGCCGTAGCGCCGTGAAAAAGGCGGATTGGCAGCCGCTTGACAAACACCCGGGATTCGGCAGACAAATTCCCCAACGACAGTGACGTCGAGTTGCCTGAATATAGTATACTCTCCACGGCTTCGCAAGGCTCCCGCTCCTCCCGCATGGAATGCTGGGCTTGTCAGCCATTCCATGACCCCGGCATCCACTCGTATAACAGTGGGAAGAACATACGAGTGCTGTGGGGTACGCACGAAAACAGATCGAACAGTTGTGCTTCTGTACAGACCGTCTTCTTTTACGATGCTTCGACAACGGCAATATAGAGCAGACGCGAGCAGACGGCGTCTTCCACTGCCTTTCCCTGTTCGCATGGAGTGGTATAGATCTACTCAGTGCTATTACTGCAGTGCTCGCACCAAATTAGTCGATTACATTTTGTAGCTCACACGAAGACGACCGCTCTCGGGGTTCTCACGCGCGTACAAAAGCACTCACGTGCGCCGCCATGCATGCAATGAGAGACACGGCTCAGCGACTCCACTCGTGGCGGCAGAGACAGCGCCGCTCTTCAGCGTGAACTTTATTTTAGCTCGAAATAACGCATAGATTACAGCGCAAACGTCTATGTAATATAAAGACTGCGATGTTAAACAATAAGCATTGTGCACTTCATACAGCCACTTTAAGTATATAATGTAATCTCGTTGGTACGATCTTCACGGGAACCTGAAAATAAAACGTAGCATCCGAAAATTGTATTATCCGAGCTAATCGTACATACGAAAAATAAATGGCATGCAAAAAAAATACGTATTATGCAGGATCGTATCAACGAGATTCCACTGTATACAGTAATTTCAATGCATACGTTTCAAGTACGAACGTTTGACCGTCATTTCGCGCCGCTTGCCGTGTTTTCGTGCCTTTCTGTGCCAATTTAAAATTATCATTCCCACTCAAATCCCGAGCAGCATGCATGCTCGATTCTGTCACTACAAAATCATGCTATTTTCATTTTCACCAACATCTCACGATACGTTCTGCAGGAGGGTTGTTAAATCTTCACCAGCTTGACAGATGTGGAGGAAAGCTGGGCATTTGGAGCCAAAACAACTTCGTTACACCTGATTAACTGCGCTAGTAAGCGTACATGCGGAGACAGTGAACAGGGCGAGCGCGCTGTGCACTGTTTCACCGCGAGTAGGTTTATATGCTCTGTAGCGCTCTTTCTCTATACATGCGTCCTTATACGTGCAGCGAATCGCATCTGCGCAAGTCCGCAAGGTTATGTAGGATGTTTTGTGAGGGGGCAAACGTTGTCCTATAGGAGTATTATACCTGTTGGGCTTGTTGGAGAAGCATATACAGCTCTTAGAAGAGGGGGGTGGAAATTGAAACATGTACACCGAGAAGAATACGCTGATTAAACGCGGGTCCAACTGGGTGCAACACTGTTTCCAGGGCAGCCGAGCAAATCCTGCAAATGGCCAGCAGGAGGTGTGTGTTTAGATGCGCAGTTGATTTGGTTGACGTAAATGCACCAATGATTGGCAGCACACCAATATGCATAGCGGCAAAATAACGTAGATTGGACAGGTTGTGATAGCAGCTGGGAAAGTGCACCTTTTCGACAAAATTTGCTCATACGCAAAATGGGCTGCCTGTAATGATAACAACGGCTGCTCGGAGAACTGCCGTCGACCTCTCGTTAGTGGAGGAAGGAGATTCGCTAGATAGAGATAGATAGATATAGAGAAATAGAGATAGATAGATAGATATAGAGAAATAGATAGAGATAGATAGATATAGAGAAATAGATAGAGATAGATAGATATAGAGAAATAGATAGAGATAGATAGATATAGAGAAATAGATAGAGATAGATAGATAGAGAAATAGATAGAGATAGATAGATAGAATAGATAGATAGATAGATAGATAGATAGATAGATAGATAGATAGATAGATAGATAGATAGATAGATAGATAGATAGATAGATAGATATATCTTGGGTGAAGGAAGAGGGGAATCAACTGCCCCGGACACCCTAACAGTATTTTGATACTGCATGACTCACGTCTGAGTGAACAAAACAGCGCAACATTGCATGAATTCATGAACGAACGACTTTTCGTTTAAGGAATGTTGGCGTTATAGGCAATACATATCACAGCAGACCACGTGGTTTTACCACTACGTTTCGCGACAGTGCACAGACTGTCGACGGGCCAACACGCCACACAGCAGACAGACACAGGCGTGTCCACCGGCGTGCCAGTCGCATTGGACACAGTCCTCACTCCGATCGCCTCCCCCTTTCCCCATACACACACAGTAGGGGCTGCGGATTCCCGCACACAGTCACAGTGTTCGCGCCTCCACCAACACAACAGACCCGTGGTTGCAAACACCCTGCCCGTGCTATTGCTTTCCGATTCTGCACGCTGCTATGCCACTCCGTACAGAGAGCTACAACTGAGAAGGCTTCTCCCGAAGGAATTTTGACAGACACGGCCACAAGCGTCACCCGTGACAATGACTCCCCCTTCTTCCAGCATACCCGTTTCTTACTCTACTCAATTTTTTTTTTCTGCTCGTCATTCCCTGGACACACACACACGAACAGGCAGGGCAGACACGCCAGCCACCCACGCGCCGGGGCAATTTCAGACTCCGCTGCGGTGTGCCCACCGGGGAAGCGAGTGCACAATGGTTTCCAAGGCCCGTCGCGCCAGCCGGGCCGATGATCACCGCAGGGAGAACTATACTGCCATTGGGGAAGCAGTGCCGCTGCATACAAACAGTGACGGCGCTGCTGCCGCGCAGGCGAGACGCCAGAAATGTCCACCCCCGCCAGGCCGCCGAGACAGGTCGAAGAAAAGAAGGAAGCGGGGGAGGTCGCCGCGCTCGCGCGCGCGCGCAAAGGCACGCTTGTCAAGTCTCAATCAGCGTGTCTAAATATCCTGCCGAGGCTGCAGCCCCGCGCGTTGCCTCGATAGCTCCGCTCGGCTTGCACACCTCGGCGGTTTGCAGAAACTGCGGCCAGTTCCGCGGAGCCTGCCACGTGCGAGCGACTCCAGACAGTTCGTCGCCCGTTGGTGCGCGGCTAAAAGAGCTCCGAGTTCTTCTCGGTAGGCGAACGCCCTTTGTTGAGACTAAAGAGGTGCCCTGCTAATGGAGAGTTTTTAGCTTGACCGCGCGAACCCTGCAAGGCACTTTAGCATTCGTGGTTTACCAGGTAGCCGGAGGGGTGCGTGGCAGCTACAACGCTACCACGCGTCTTGTGAACTAGCACATCCTACTTAAAACTGCTTGTGTAAACACTCACACCGCACAAAAAAAGAAAAAAAGAAAAACGCTCCGAACGTAGTGTACGTACTTCCCCGTAGACGTGAAGTACGTCAAAGGCAACAACCTCATTTTTGTAAATGGTCGCATCGGCTAAATGCACCTACGCCGCATAAACGTGTTCCACGAGACAACTACATGCAAAGCATACGGCTGGACCGATATAGTGTAAGGATTCTTCGGGATTCTATTCCTGTCTTATCATCCACCATTCTCGAAAGGCAGATCCTGTTGATGACGCAGGTGCAGTGCCGCTCGGAACACTGATAAAGCGCGATAACTAATGGCATCGGAATATAGAATCGTTATATTAACCCTGCCGGGCCCTGCGCTGTATATTAACAATGCCTTATCTGCGCAGCTGGAAGACGTTACAAACATCTAGCTACGGCACACTTCAACCTGGCTTGTACGTTATTCGCTTTATATATAGGATGTAATTTTTTTTTTTAATTATGGGGTTTGACGTGCCAGAACCACGATCTGATTATGAGGCACGCCATAGTGGGGGGCTCCGGAAATTTCGACCACCTGGGGTTCTTTAACGCGCACCTAAATCTAAGTACACGGGTGTCTTCGCATTTCGCCCCCATCGCAATGCGGCCGCCATGGCCGGGATATGATGTAATTCTGCCCGCAAAGAACAACTTCCCGCGTTCTTGCGGGCCCGTGCTTGCTCTAACGTTGCAATGTGCACCAGCTCTTTTCCCGTGAATAACATTATTTATGTACGTCTGTGGCGTTCCTGACAGCGGCAGAAATTCAATGCCTGACGGGACGGCACCCGAATCGTTGGGTCAAAAGATGGAAACTTAGAAGCTATTGACGACGACGACAGTTATTGTGGAACAAAATTATTTCGCGAAGGATGCAACTCTGCAGCAGTGTTTGCTACGTTATACTCGAATCAATGTGTGCAACGTCAACAAGCCATTAGAGAGACGTGCCGAACATTATGTCACAACAACGCCAGGGGGACAACACAAGACGTAGTCCAAACCGCGTGGTACTGTCCATGCAGCACATAATCAACAGCGTATAATTCTTTAAATGTATAATCTACTTATGTGCTTCAATGCATTAAACGACGCTTTGTTAAGAAATTAACTGAAACACCGATACATTTCTCCGTAAAGTTCGGGAATTAATACCTCGAAACTGGTGTCATCCTGAGAAGTCGTTCCAAGTGGATCTGCCTTGCGAACTCCACGGCTATAATTTGTAAATTGCAATATGCGCCATAATGTAATTAGTGAAAACTTAATGATTTTTGTTAATTATTCGACTATGCATTTCACTTTTTTGTGCAACTAATGCCCACCTCTTCGAGTAGACCAGCTTATGAACTACGCGTATTATTGTTCTATATGCAACAGGCAACCTTTAAAGATGTTTGAAAGTGTTCGCTGAAACGCCCTGCATATATACCTTTATCGCAGCGTATACTGCGAAGTGGTATAAACCTGAGATGACTGAAGACCGGTATGCTAACGTCGGCGAGCGAAACACATTCAGCGTATACGACGCAAAGTATACAACTAGTCGTACACGTGTCCAATATGGTCCAACGGGTTACCACCAACAAAGACTTTCCAAATGGTTACAGCATCTTCCAACAAGAGTCGGAGCAACCTGTTTTCCGACGCGGTACGCGTCGTATTGGTTGCCTCGTCGTGTCGTTTCCCGCATCCTATCGGTCGACGCCTATCGGTCGCCGCGTCGTATTGTGTGAAATCATTTGATCGGACGGATACGACTAATGGCGCCAACAACCGCATCCAGAAGGTTTCGAAGAGGTTGGAGTAACAACTTGCTTTCCAAGAGGTTGGAGTAACAAGTACCACATCCAACAAAAACGGCGTCTCGGACTGTCGGCATATACCAGCTGGAACTTGTTGAAAACCAAACGAGAACTTATTGGAAAAATTTTTTTGATGCGTTGTTCCGTACTGCAATTCCTGCACGCAAGCCTTGCGCACATCTCTTTGTTTCGAGTTTCACTTCTCGGGGTCGGAACACGCGCGAGACAACAAATATGCGGGGGAAGACCACGAGTGGACTCGAAGCCAGGGGCTGCACCGCCGTCAAGAGGCACTCTGCAGAGGGACCACGCTGGGCTCCCGGAAAGGCCACCACCACCGCTTCGTGCACACGCTGAAAGAATCGCACGGCCGTTCTCCAATACACAGGAGGTGGGACAGCCAGGCGAAATCTCAAAGGCGTCGTCCCGTTCTCGCCACCCACACGAGGCGGCAGCCAGGGCGTCCCCGGTCGGCTGTTTGCCCAAGGGCTGATCCCGGATTAACTCGCGCGTTTCTCGCGCGATTAACGGTTTCCGCCATAACCGCCGACGTCACTGCTGCGCGTGCGCGCGGAGCGGTTAGGTGGGAAAGACAGGAGGAGGGAGTGTTGTACAGCTTTCACCCCGTAAGAAAACAGCTACGCGCGCACGGCTGGCCGAGATTTCCGAAACTCTCAGCGGCCCCGGAGGCTGCTTGACTGTGCGACGCCAGGCGACGCTGATACAGGCGCGCTCGCAAACGCACGCACACACAGCGCACGCCGCAGGCGTTGGCCGGGGAGCGCGCCCGGACGCCCGCGCGCGAATCTCAGCGGGGAACGCCAGCGCCGTCGCTGGCTGCTTCGGGCACTTTTGGTTGGTGCGGGCCGGCGTGCTGTATAGCTGGCCGCTGGCTGATAGAGAGCGCGGGAGACGCTGCCGCAGGGTTTGTTGGTCCTGACTCATCATCCGCAACTGTTGGCGAACAACTCTTAAAGTGCTTTACCGTGGAGCAGCGGGTATCCGCTGAGTGCCTCGCAGAGATTAGGAGCTTGTCATGCTTTATTTCTTTCCTTATTTCCTTCCCCTCTTTCCTTCTTTCTTTTTCTGCAGCTGGCACCGCTAAATTATAGTGACTATACTATAAAGAATCGCGGATTTTTGTCAGTGATATGCTACCTTAACGTGCGCCTAAAAATGTCGAAAACTTTTGATCAACACAGAAAAAAAAAATGCGAGCATGCTTGTGCTCTATACGCGTAGACCATGCGCGGAGCTTAGGGGGATGTCTGGATGTCCTTCTATGGGGGGATGTCCGGAGGTCGTGCTATGTTTACGAGCTCGCATATACTCTTAACACTGTTACGGTATACGTGTGCGTCCCTGGACCTATATGCGAAATCTAATCCCCATCCCCAAGTTTAGGGTAGCCAACAGGGCACTTCCTTGGTTGACCTCCCCTACCTTTCCCTCTTCGTTTCTATCACAGTCGCCCTATACTTCCAGCTTTGGGAGATACGGCGACATTTACAGAGAAGTCGCGAGCTCCACGATGGGTTTTATGCGACGGTGGCCGGCGGCGTGTGGCAACATGGCCGGTATATCGAATTTGAGCCAGAGAAACGCCAGCGACGTAATAGCCTCCATCGCAGCCACCGAAGCGGCCGTATGACCAAGCCGTCGGAACACGCAGCGGGAAGCCGGCAGAGCCGGTGCGGCATTCGGAAGCATGCGGCGGGTATAACGGAAAGTGTAGAAGTACTATACTCGGATATAACGAAGTACTTGAAAGTACTCGGGTAAAACAAAGGAAATGCAACGGGTATCGGATGAAGCATTTGCAAAGCCTACAGTAGTTTTGGGGCAGTACACTGAGCCATGATCCATCAGGCTTTCACGGGCTGTCTTTTCTGCATTATTTGCTCAAGTTTGCATACATCTGCGACATTTTCTCTCTCTCTTTGCATACACTCTTCTCTCTATAGCAGGATACGCTTGTTGTCGCTTTCTGACTTTGGCGACGGTTATAGACAATATGATGTGAGCCCTGTCATGACGGGCCAGAAAAATGGCAAGATTTGTGCGCTGCGTATCAAATATCGGACAGTGTCTGCGTGCTATGTTCAGAGGACGCTTTTAGAATCAAGGGGAAAAACAAGGATGCAGTGTGCGTTTCACTAACCCAGCCAAGTGTTGTCACGTTTTTGGTTAAAAGGATCATCCGACGTACCATACCACGACCAATCGTAGACGTCATGTGCATCATGTCCTCCTGCATATAAAAAAAGAAAATAAGAATGTCCTAGAGGTTCTTTTCTTCAAAACACGGTCGACAATCAAAAGAAAAAAAAACTTTTCACAGCACGCTTTCTTTTGCAGTTTTGCGTTCATTGGCAAAACGTGACAGCACATGGTTTTAGATAAAACGTTAAGACATCATATGGCAACGCGTATCCTCCGTGAGTGCTGCGAGACAACCGGTCGCGACCGCCGGGATTCGAACCTGCTACAGTGAAACCTCGATATAACGAACCCCTATTTAACGACATTCGCGATGTAACGAACTATTTTTATTTCCCAATTTTAGATCCGTTGAATTAACGAAAACTCGAATAAACGAAATTCGCGATATAACGAAGTTTTTCGCTGCAAGTACAACTTCGTTATATCGAGGTTCGACTGTACCTCACATCTTAGTAGCAAAACGCCAGAGCCACAGTCATTCACGGCGAGTGTGTTTCTTTCCTCGGCACACATTCGGTTACTTTTAAAAGGACCACTGACACCAAAATTTCAAGCTCGAGATATTTGCGTTCGATTCTCCTGCATACATAGGTACATCTGACGGGATATTGATGGCGAACGTTGCGTAGAACATATTCTATTACGGTTTTGAAGCAAGCGGGAATGCTCGAGTTCCAGCACCTCGCGACATCGTCATATCCATATGACACATTTAGTGGCTGCTCGGCCTCTCTGTGACGCTTTGCAGGCTCCGCGAGTATTGTCGACGTCATATATATATCGGGATATTTGCGCGGAGCCCAGACGGTACGCTGCTTCCTCGCTTCCGTTAGGGTTGTTCCTCTGCTCGTTATAAGAGACACGGCACGATCCGGCGTCCGACTTGCATGCCAACTACTGTGCGCAACCGATTTCCAAGTTCCTACAGAACTGTGGCTTTGAATCGGCTTTGGATCGGACGACGTACGAACAAGCAACTCGCGCAGACTGCTTGACATCTGCAACGGAGCTGCGCCGGCAGCGGACATGTTATTCGCCGGTCCGTCACCACAGCCGAAGCGTTCGCATCTATCGCCGCTCACAGACACATAAAAATCCTAAGAAAATCAAATACAGTTTGTTTCTGACACAAAATAGTAACTAATAGAATAATGTTGGAAGTGAGCCTGTTCTGCAACGTCGCAGTACTATAGAAATAATAAGTAATAATAATATTATTATTATTATAAAAAACACAGTATTGATCGTCATCGTCTCGCAGACGGACAGCAGACGTCGACCGTTCTACAGCTGCGGACAAACGTCCCCGGTTTTTTGAGCGCGCTATACCACGTTCTTACGGTTTTGGGCGCACGTTTTGAATTGACGTTAAATGTAATCATAGTTAACCACGCTAGCATTAATACATCACGTTGGAACATTTATGGTTTCATTCTGTGATTATCAGACGCAGACCTACTTACTCATTAAACCATAAAAGTCACAAACAAAAAAGTTGGCTGTCAGTGGTCCTTTAATAGCCCGCAAGACAAACATTTTGCACCAGATAATGAAAAACTAATTTTCATAGACTGCTTTGCGAGGTCTAATTTAATTTGGTATTGCGCTCTTGTAGCGTCTCTCTAAAGGCCATTTACGATAGGCAAGGCGTTAATGCGCGTTGCTAGGGATAATTCGAAACACGTGGCTTCGAGTCGTCACGGAGCAACAACCACCCAGCGGTCCGCGCTCGGCTAGGAGAGGGAGTGACGCGAGTACACCAAAAGGGCGTCCGGGCAACTTGAAAGGAGCGCTTGGAAAGAAAGGGCACCCCCCCCCCTCCCGCAAAAAAAGAAGCATAAAAGAGAAGGGGAGATTGGCAAACACGCGGGTCCGCTCAACGCACAGCTGCATGCAAACAACCCCCTTCCTGTCACCGAACCCCAACCCTCTTCGCCACATATCTTGCTGTTTTCTTTGCTGTTTGTACGTTAGTTTGTCTAGGTACGCACGTGTTGGAGGCGAATGATCACCCACTGCGGGCTAGTATAGAGGGGGTTGCTAAATACGAAGCGCTATTTCATGCTAAGGAGATATTGGTATAGGCTAGTTGGTTGACCGCAGTGATGTGGTAAAAACAGTCGGACCTCCGTAGATCTTCACAGAAAAAAACATTTCTGCTGGGGCTAGTTGGGAAGACATCATTCGGTTTCCAGCGCCCATGGTTTCCGCACGAAAGGTAGCACCAAGTTGTAGTTTCTCGCTATTGGCGCTGTTTGCAATGGCTTGCGTGGGCTATAACCAGCGGAGTATATAAGACGAATGACTTCTGCAGACACGCGGATAAACACAGAGACAAGCACAAGCGTTTGTTTGCGTCTGTTTCGGTGTTTCTCACTGTGTCTATAGAGGCGCGCTGCCATCTATATATACAACAGCTGTTCCAGTGATCCGAAGTCATGTGCCAAAACAATGAAAGAAGTTATTTGCAGAAATGAAAAAGGAGCCAGATCGGTCGTGGTATATATGCGTGATAAGGCACGTGCATGGTGGTGAAAAACGTTATTGCGGAACCAACGGCGTGCCCATTCGAGTAAAAGAAGGCGGCCTACGGACGCACTAAGACTCGCCCACGGAGTGAAACCAGATAACTGTCTGTAGAACCATTCCGCGATTGGGAAGTGGCTGGTTAGAAGACGTTTTTAGGCGAAGATTGCTGCAGACAACGGAGAAGTGTACAACAAATAAAGTGCAGTGCATCACAGTGCAATGGACCGATAAAACAAACATGGGCAACATCCCATGAGAGGCCTCGCTTGACGTGCTCAACTGAACGTTCCGTACTGATCATGCAAATGGTTCACACAACGTTTTGCGCACGGTCTCAAGCACTCTGGAACGCTGTTTCGAAGTCGGTTCGTATAAGGCTCAAAAATCGCAATCCTGTTATCACAAGCCCCATATTGCAATCGTGGTATCGCAAGCTTGGCTCAAAGCTTGACATCATAGCTTCACAAGCTCCGGTTCCACAAAATCCATATCACGAGCCGTATTTTCGATCTGTACAAGGTCAGCTCCACATGAAGAATATGCTGCTTAGCTAGTTGGCGCACGACGCTAATTAACTACATAGATCTAAGCACTAAACAGACGACCACAAGATAATGAACACATAAACGGGACGGGCGCTGCCAGCCAACTTCAGAAGCTTAATTTCACAAGTCCAGTTTCAAAAGTCCATTTCCAAATGTCCAGTTTCAAAAGCCCAGTTTAAAGAGCCAAGTTTCAAACGCCCGATATACCAAGCCCAGTATCCAAAACACAGCATCCCAAACCTATATTTAGAAAGGCACTTCAGTGTTCAACTATTCATGGCGACGCAGACGCTCACTTTGATGGCTAAATGAATTCGCGGTTCCAACATCCAACGGGTTTAATCACGCGACGAACGACAATTTGCATACTAAACTCGCGAATCAGATTACAACGCCACGAAGAAATCGCCATCACCAACAGCCGTGGTACAGGTCTTACCCTCGAGCGCTGCGAGTTGTCGGCATGTGACAACATCGAGCAAACTTTCCCACACTGTTCCCGTACTCCCCCACCTCCGACTGCATATACTCTGGCAGCCACGTTGCTCGCATTACCCGCGAATAATAAGTATGAATAACCAACTAAGCGCGAAGGCGGCTTGCACGCACTCCCGCAGCAAGGGTCACAGAATGACCCCCCCCCCCCCCCCCCGCCCTTTCTTTGCTGCGGGGCAATAGAATTTCATGCGCGGGTCTCGTGTTTCGTGTAGTGGAGTCCGCGCACGCATTTCAATGAGGCGTGCAGAAAGGGGAAAAAAAATAAAGAAAGAGGCAGGAGGGGGCAGAGAAGATTGTTGAAGGGCGTCATTTTGACGCCACGCGGTCACGTGCAAGTTCGTTTCAACGCGACCCCCCGTTGGAGCTTATCCTCGCACGCCGTGAATCGAGAACAGGGTTGACATATGCACAGTATAGCACACAGTTTTTTTATACTAACTAGTTCAAAATATGGCTCCGCGCATTACCGCTGCTTCGCTGTCACTGAAAATTTCGCAGATACATCGCATTTCTTGGTCCCTCCACATCGTTTAACGAAATGTTTCATCCCTGCTTGTTTGTTTCCAAATTTCAATTTATTGACGTGATGAAAAGAAGGCATTAACACCGCTATAGGCTTTGTTTCAGGAAGAGGTAGCGGTTTACCCATATGCTGCATGGTATACGCATTCACACATAACTTTGACGCGTTCTCGGAAATCACTGACAGTGAACAATCGTCTGCCTCTTTCTTCCTTATCTATCTTTGCGCCTTTCTCTTTGCCCAAGCGCAGGGTAGCCAACCGGGTGCGGTCTTGGTTGAGCATTTGTTTCTTCACAGTCACTCACTTTTATACGCTTTTATACATCTCATTATAATGTTTGAGAAACTGATTAATTAATTAAGACTAATTATAATCGGGCGGAATGCAAAAACTAATCAGAGTATCTTCAAGCGACGGCCAACAACATTACCTTGGTTCTGGCCAGCTACGTTGCATTTGCATATCTTTTAATCTTGGTGCACGATAGCTGCGACACCCGCTATATACAACATGCACTCTTCTATATAAGAATTTAAACAGCCTATCAATAGGTTTTGCTGGGCTAGTTAGTTTATCTTATTCCGCAAAGTAAAGACACAAGCTTGTTTCACTTCGATCAGAAAATGAAATGCGAAGTCACCGTTGCATGTGTTCCCCTCCATGGGAAATAAGGGCTACAACGGAGTGATCAACAGGTTTCGATCCCATACCGGTGATATAAAAATCGGACAAATTGGACCAACAACGACGTCAAATGTACAGAGTATACGCCGCATGCATATATAGTGGTAATGGAATGGACTAAGTCCGGCACAGCAGGAGCTATTTGACGTGCGGCCGATTTTGCATTACACATCCATCACACCGCGACAGCCACGAGTGTCAAAGCCAATGAGGTTTTTAAACCTCCTTGGGTTTGACACTCCGGCTGCTGCGGATGTTCGAACGAGGAGTCTCTTTATTAATTAAATCTTCATTTTGTCAAACTCACAATCTCGTGTTCTGCGATGAACGTGGGGATTTCGAGTCCCAATGCAACGCGAGGGCTATACCAAAAGTGAAGGGGTTCTGGTTAACTAATTTCGACCACGTGGCGTTCTACGACGCGCACGCAAAGCGTGGTAACACCAGCGTCTGCTGCATTCTATAGTCCAATCGGAATGCAGCCGCCTCAGCCGGGGTTCGGGCCCGCGACCTCGTGTCCAACGTCTCGCGTTCAGTACAGTACAGAACAGATCAGTCGATCGCCACTGCGGTGAACGGTCTCTAAACACCTTGTCAGAGAGAAAGGGGAAAAAAAAGGAAAACACAATGGCAAAGGGGAAACCCCGGACGGTCGTACGCCCGGTGGGACGTCCGACATGCTGGCGAAACAATCGGCAACCCCCGCCGAGCACCCCCCTCCGCTCGCAAGCACACACGTCCCGTTGCGGTACGAATGCTAATTGTCCGATCGCGCGCCGCGCCGTATACGAACGCGCTAGTTTGACCGTATAGCTGCGTCATCGATGCAGTCTCGTGCGATGCGCACGCGCCCGACCGGCCGCCACTAGCCACTATTACGCCGGGATGCACTCTTGGAGGGGGGGGTTGCACCGGACATGCCTGTAGCAACGAGCAAGTGGATCGTCGGACGTTCTCACATGACTCCTGCCTGCCGGCTCCTACAGATGCAACGGCAACGGGCTCGCGGCGCACAACCAGATAGGGGAAGGAGACCCACTTGGGTCAGTTGCCAGCGTTGCATGGACGCCCAACCGAGCACCCTCCCCCTCTCTACCTCCTCCTCTGCTTTCCGCATCGACAGGAGGGCCCGCTGTGCTCTCTTTATTTTCTTCGTGTGCGTGCGTTGGTTTCTCGCTCGCGAAGCAGGGGTAACCCCGGAATGACGGCCGTTTTGCCTTTCGTAATGCATTGCCCCCGCCGCGAGAGGCGGTTATTTACGGCGGCCTCCTTCCTCTCTTTCGCCCTGCGTCGCTTCTCGTTGCTTCATGCCTGCTGCGCGCATCACACGGCGTTCGTTCGTCGACGTCTTTGCCTTCGCTGCTCGACCGCGGTTGCGCTGCGATTTGGTAGAGTTACTGTATATGCTACCAAAGGTATGGTAGCATGTACGGTAACTCTAGCGATTGGCGCTGGTACCGCATAGGTAGCTCTACAAGGTACATATTAAAGATTTAAGGAAGAGAAATAAACATTAAGGAGATGTATACAAAATGCTACAGAATGAAAAACATGTGTAACGTGCATTAACCCAAGCAGGCTAGGTGACTTTTGGTAACCATCTCATTTCAATGTGGATGTCAATAAATGAACATCATCAGTCAGCTATACGTTATCTAGGGACTTTATCAGGAACAACGGGAATTATAGCCGTTACATGGACCATTTTCAGATCCCCCAGCGCATGCAAGGACACCAACTGGGATCAGTGCTGATTAACCTCCCTCCCTTTCATTTATCCTTATCTATATATTGTCTAATATTCGTACTCTTGACTTAAGACTTTATTGTGGCGTCCTTTATTACGCTTTATCTTTCTAACTTTCCGAGTAGTCGTGTATAGTTTTCTAAACGCAGCAAGGCAGTAATGTTCTGCGTACATTGCATGATCATCGCGAATTGTTGCATTTGGAACGCATCTTTTTTTGCTGTTTGTTTAAGATTTACCAATGTGTAAAGTCACAAAATCCGTTAAAATAGAAAGGACGAGGTCCAGGCAAATGTCCGCATACTGTATACCCATTGTTCGTACTCCGTAAAGCAGTCTACACTCTTAAAAGCGAAAGGGTGTTAAATTGATCTATTCCCCACACATTTACACCCACAGGGTGTAAAGTCACAAAGCCGTTAGAACACAGAAGGACGAGGTCCAGGCAAATGTCCGTATACTGTGTACCCATTGTTCGTACACCGTAAAACAGTTTACACTCTTAAAAGCGAAATGGTGATAAATTGATCTATTACACACACCTTCACACCAAAAGGGTTTAAGGACGAGAGTTCCATTTGACCCCCTTGTTCACTTTTAAGGGTTAAATTAACAGTGTACGCTGGCTGAAGCGCCAAGCTTGCAGCTATTTATCCAGTATATAAACACTAACGTCAGAGTTCTCTCTATATGCTTTTTTTTTTTTTTTTTTTTTTTTGAGGCTCTATGGCAGGCACGAGCTATTTTCCGCAGGAGAGCCAGGAGTACGCTCGCTCGCTCGCGTCTCGATTCATCTCGATGCTACCGATACCTCGCTCGAAAAGGGGGAGGTGGGATCGCGAGCCGGCGGCGGCGGTGACGTCGAGAGGGGCGACATTTGCGACAAGGCGACACAGCCACCGAGGGGAATATTGCCTTCGCAGCGAGAAATTATGACCGGGTAGGGGTCAGACAGCCGCACAATCGTGATTATTCATTTCTGTGACTTTTATCATCGCTTTCGTTTCTTTTTTTTTTTTCATTTCTCGCTGCCTCACGTGATTTATCCTTTATAGTACCTTGTTCTTAGTTTATCCGTTATGTTTTTTGTTTGATGTTCCGAGGTTTCTCTTAGTAGTGCTTTCTCTCTCTTTTCTTTTTCTCGCATCATTCTTAGCCTGGAGTGTTAGGTAACGTTCAGGGCCTTTCTATCCCGTTTCGTTTTTCTTTCTTTCTTTTTTTCTCCAAGGATCTCATTTGCTACTAGCCCTAAGTATTGTTGTTCAACCCATTCCTGTTCTTGCTGTACTTTAATATCATAACTCTCTTCGGCTCAATCTTAACCTCCCTTCGCCCTACTTTCTTTTTCTTTAGCACGTGTAAGCAAATGGTCGTGACAGCGCAACATTTCAGTGAATTAGAAGTGACGACATGCAGACACCATAAACTGTCACGGCGCGCCGACGTTTCATAAGTCAGTTGCGATCGTACAGCGTGAACAAAAGAGGTTGAAACAACCGTGTGAAAAAAAAAGAAAGAAAGAAAGAGAAAGAAAGAAGAGTGACATGTGTTTCAAGATCTATGATCGTCATTCACAATACGGAACCCGAGAAGACGGCAATGAGTAAACCTGTTTACCATAATGGTAGGGGAAATGTTTCTGTGGCTCATGCAGTTGTCAACGTCCGGGGCACAGTGGGCGACATCTTTGTTAAGTGCGACAGCCTATAGCTGCATAGACAAGGGACGGCGTGTTTTGTAATGTGCGATGTACGTTGCGTGAATTACAAGTTTCGGGTCAAATGCGTTCACCCCATCGCGGCGTACAGCCTCACTGCATGTTGGCTGAGCGTTTCTTGCGCGATACAAAGGCTGTTTCCAAAGGCAACTAGAAAAAAAAATAATAAAAGCACGGCTCAACGCAACCATCGTTGCGCACGGAAGCAGTAGTTTCGGTTGTTTGTATAACTCTCATCGTTGTGTGCCCATGAGAGTGAACAGGTGCTCATTGAAACTGGAAAATATTTATAGCAGACTACGGAGCGTGGCAAGAAAGAGAAACACCAACCCGGAACGTTCATATATATATATATATATATATATATATATATATATATATATATATATATATATAATTCGTATGTATTATGGAGTCTTTAACAATCGCCTATGGCGGATCGATAGCAGAATTCTTGTTCTTGAGCTAGATTGTGCGAAGAGGTGGACATTACTCGCACAAGAAATCGAAACACCTTCAACTACTTAAAGTAAATTCTGTAATTAACTGCCTAATTAATTATTTTGCGGCACATATTGCAATTTACGAATTGTAGCCGGTTGTCTGCGACCAGGCGATTTCTAAAGAAATCCGTAAAACTTGAAAATGAACACCCCGTATATCACAATGGCCTTACGACTATATATAGCGTAAGGGCTTCATTTCTTTAAGGTCAAGCAGTGATTCACAGACTTCCTACCGAGCTTTTTATAGAAAGGTTGACATATATAGACATTGCTAAGAGAACTGTATACAGCGAAATTGCGCATCAGAGGCAATCGCAAAGCGTTCGGGGGAGATTGCGCAGCATTTGCGCAACATTGGAGGATATGACATTCCGCCAATGCAGTGCAATATATGCTGTGCGAAATCTTGGTGAATCGCTTCAGTCTATATGGCACTCGAGCCACATTTTCACAAGTTGCCCTACCCACAGCCTCAGGTGTGCTGCAATGTTCCAGGTGTAACGAAATCAACCAAAACCAGCACTTGAAACAGATGACGCTGCTATTATAGAATCAAACGTTACGGAGATTGAACACACATCTATACCAATGGTTTTGGTCTCTATATAGACTGAAGCGATTCACCAAGATTTCGCACGGCATATTGCACATCCCAGGCGGAATTTCATTTCTCTCCGCCGCGAATATATAAACGAGTCGAAATACCGGATGGAATCATCGGAGTCCGCTTATATATCGTTTTGCTCGTTATCTTTCTCCCGAGGGCGGCAGCCCACGTGCGGTTATACCGAGCAGCACGGACATAACATGCGCGATCGCGCCGGCAGGACCCCCGCTCGCGGACCGTCGAAGAATAAATGCCCGACCGGCCCTGCGCCGCGGCCGAGGAAAAACGTGACAAATAATATCCACCTGGCCGAATGTGTCGTCGCCCGACCGGCACACAGGGGACCGGCAGGGAGGGCTCTCCCGCTGGGGCGAAGAACCCGAAAGGCTCGGCTCCCGCGCTTGACTAATGTGTCGGCAGTCCCTATTAGAGTGGCTTATAGCTCGCCGCCGGTGCCGACGACGACGAGATATATGTAAGGAGCAGGCACGGCGCGGTGTGGGTCCGGCGGCACGATTGCGCTCGGGGCGTATCGAGCATCGCGATGGCAAGCATGCATGCAGGAAGCGGCGCGCCGCTCTTTGAGCGGGTCCACTCCATGTATACATGGATGGCCGCTTTCTTTCCCTGCGCGTGCATGCGTTTAGGCGCGTGCGTTCGTGTGAAACTGAGGGTCTGCAACTGTTGCAGTTTCGTCGGTTGCGACCTCGATATCCTACCTATATAACTTGTATACGGTGGAGCCTCTTGTCGCTAAAGCCTACGACCTTCCTGTTTCTTACTAGAACCTTTTCTGTGTGAGTATACGATGGACGTTCGCGTCGGCGGTGTGTGTGTGTGTGTTTGCTTGAGTATGTAGCGTGTACCTCTGTGTGCGCATCTGTATATGTGTGCGTATGTGTGTAGCGTGTATCTGACTGCATGTGCGTGCGTCTATACATATGTGTGCGTGTCAGAGTGTGTACCTGTACAGTGTGCGTCTGCTCGTGCGAGCTGTGTGTGTCAGTGTGACAGCGTGTGAATGTGTGTGCAACGGCAACTTCGACGCGAGTGAGTACGAAGAAACTAAAGAGATTACTTTTATTTTTTTTATTTTCTGGGAGCGAGTAGGGATTACACGTCTTGTCATGCTCCTAAGTATAGCAAAAGTACGACCAAAAGTTTATGTAAGCATGCTTCCTGTCATAACAACTTCCTAAACGCGCGACGCGCACAGTAGCAGCAATCGCTTATATCGGCAAAGAACGGGTTGCATAACGCGTTCCTTGGGACAGAACACGTTTACGTAAACGCGCGCGACTGAAATGTCGAACACGAAATAAAAAACAAGCACAAACAAAAAAAATGTGCCTCCGTTCGAAGGCGTATGTCAGTTTCACTCCTTATACTCAATTTGGCGAACAATGTCTCACTTTTCTCACAAAAAAAGAAATGACCAAGCGAAGATGAAATGCCATGAAATCGGTAAAAATGCTGACGAAGCTGCGAGATATTGAGAAACTTCGAAACAAATAAAGGCAGCAAAAGAAATGAGGAACGAACAAACCGAATAACCAAGCATACAACTCCGTAACTCCCGAAAGTAAATATCGCAATTACGTAAACTCCATCTGCTAGGTTAACTAAAGCGGCAAATACTGTATGTATGACTTTACAGTTTTCCTGAAATCGCTGCTTATTCGCTTCTACGAGGTTTGCGTAAGTTCTTCTGCACAAATCAGCGGTATAATTTAGAGTGGAGTCAAATGTCTGCTTTGGGCATAATTTATTCCCTCGACAGCAATGTGGTGTCTGACTTCATTAAGAAGCTATAGATTCGTGAACTTGTTACTTATTTTTGTTTTATTCTTTACCTGTGAGAGGCAAGATGAGTTTTTCATACTGTCAAGTTGGCGGAATCGGAAAGCGCAACAATAGTTAGGCTAAGGTAGCGCTTAATTAGCACAGGTAACCGCGTGTTCGAGATACGGTCATCTGTTCATTAGCATATCTCAAGTGGAGATGTATGCCTCAACAAACCCGCGCTGTGGACACAAAGGAAAGCCCACCCCAGGTGCGGATCAGCAAACGTCTCGGGTTCGTTGAATCTAATTTTCTTCGCTATAGCACAGCTTCGACAGAGCGGAAAAAATCGACTCCCACTGTCCACATTTTTTTTTTTTTTTTCTGCCCGAATGATAACAGCTCGAACTAAACAAAACGGAGAAGCGCACGCTAAACATTCCGCGGAATGCGACTGCGAGCTGCGCAGAATGGAAACGGGGGCAACGGCCCGGAATTCTTGCTCCAAAGCACGTGGAATTTCGGCGATGTACACCCACCAAACACAACCAGCGCGGTCGTCCTCACCCTCGTCCCCCCCCCCCCCCCCCCCTTACGCCTCCCCGCAGTTGAATCGGACACACACGGTCGCAGGTGGAGGATCTTCCTTCGCATACCGCGCCTACATATGCCGGCGCACCAAGCACCCCCCCCAGAGCCACGTGTTCGAACAGCAGCGGCAAAAAGACCCGTGACGCGAGGCGGTCGCGCCGGTGTTGACCAGAACGAACGCCGTCGTACCGTCGTCGTTCTAGGTCCCGTTGTTGCATCCCCCCCCCCCCCCTCCGTTTCCCTCCTCCTCGGTAAACGCAGCACGCCCCCTCATCACAACCATCCCCCCACAACCCTCGCCCCCTCCCTATGCCCCTGGTCCGTGCAGCACCTGCGTTACACGACACACTGGGTACGGCCCCCCTGCAGCGAGCGAGGGGGGGAATTGGCTTGGGTGGATGGGGGAGAGGGGGGGGGGGGGGCGAGTAGTACTAACTTCGAAGGAGAGATGTCCCCTAGCTATGCTTAGGGCCGTGATGTCTGTGGCGGCACGCGGGGCAATCTTGCGCATCCATGCAAGCGCCTGACAACTGCGGCGCGATGCCCCTCTGCCTCCCCCACCCCCCCCCTGCTCTCCCCCCCTCTACCGACCAACATCTCTCTGCCGGCAGCGAATGTAGCGGCGGCGCGGCATTGTCTCGCGCGACCGGCGGTGCCTTTGAGGTGGCCTTATCGCGGGGACCCACTGCCGCGCCGGACCGGCTCTACGGCGGCGGCGACGGCGCGCAGGGCCCTGATGGAAGATCCGCGCGCCAAGCCAGGCCCGGCCGCGGAGGCATCGATCGGCCTTCTTCCGTCCCCCCCCCCCCCCCCTCCCCCCTCGAAGTGGCTGGCCGCGATGCCGAGCAGGCGCGCCCCTTCCGAGAGAGTTGCGTCGCCGCTGCCGCCGCAGCGACGTACGACTTGCGTATACTGGCGTGTCGCTTGGCTTGGCCCGACGCCTGCTGCCTGCATCGGCGGCGACCGAACGACGACCACGCGAAGCGAAGCCGCGCCGCGGTTTTTCGCTCGAAGCGAGAGTCGGCGACCTTCGCGACTCGCTCCTCACCACGGGCTGGGACTGGCAGTGAACAAACAGAACGGCCGTGGACGCATTCGACGCACCCCAACGAAAGTTTGCTTAATAGAAAGACCAGAATAAGAGGGAGAGAGAGAGAGAGAGAGCTGGGCGAGATGGTGGCGAAGAAAGTAGGACCTATATATTTCTTCCTGTCATCGCGTGTTTCGTTTATTCGCTCTCCGTCCGAAAGAAATCTAGATCGGTAGACTGTACGGAGACCCGGTAAACCATACGGCCTTACACTTTTTGTCAAGACCTTCCGAAAAAAAAAAAAAAAGGCAAACCACCTCGAAGGTCAACGAACCACAATAGATGAAAGGGATTAAGATTGACTTCGCAAATACTTTTGCACATAAACTATAAGTTAGACTTTACATAGCCCCGAAGACATGTCTACAAGAAGGCAAGCTGGTTCACGAGTAGTCCACAGACCATATATACTATATAAACTTATTTTTTATATGGGTTAACCAACTTGGTTCGCCCCGGCTTCGGCCGAGGAACTGACTGCCTCTTTTCCAAGTCCGGCTTCCGTGGCAGCGGCGTGTACTGCGCAACTTTGGGAGCGTGGCCGAATGAGTGTAAACAGAATCTCCTGGCTTTTTAAAATTATTTTCTCACCGTGGACGCGTGGGTTGCCTGCAGCGCGTGAGAGGAAATTAAACGAAGCTGCTGCCGCCACCGCCGCTGCTGCTGCAACAAAGTTGGGAGCAAGGTCATTGAGTGCGAGATCCGGCCGAGACGCTGCGCTCCAACGGCGCACACGTTCCGTTGTGACATCGTTTGCAAATGTGTCAGAACGCGGGTGTGCTTTCTGTTGTATGCACTGATTTGCGCGACTCTCAGAAGAACCGTTTTATTCCCAGAGAGAGCCAGACCCGACGCACTCGTCGGCATCTATAAGCGAAGCTTTGTCGAATTGCTTCAGCAAAGCGTTATGCAAAGAGATATACGTGATGTACGAAACTGTAGATTATTTCGGACTTAATTGTTTGCCTGCGCCAAAGCTGAAGTGTGGGAGTCTCACTATACACATTTGATAGGCAAGACACCGACGTAAGCGGCAAAGGAGCTATAGCTAGGTACACACGCTCCACCTGAGCGACTGTAGTGCAAGAGCATTATGAGGATTGCACGTATACTGCCCTCCATGGATCGGCGGCTCGCGTTGCAAACCACGTTAATGAACACTCGCGAGCACACACCTTGGAGTCAGGACCGGTCAACCATGCAAGTCACCACGTTTGATTATGCAGCCTCCGGGAGCGGCCCGGTTGCTATTCTGCTGCCTCGGGGATCGGCCCCGTTTGTTCCAACTAGAATTCGAACACCAACGAGCCAGGTTTAACCACCGGAAGGTAGGCATTGATGAACGAGTTGTATTGGCAGAGCTGGTGGACGCTTCGAAACTGTATGCGACGCTATGAAACGATATTTAGCGTTATTCAAATTCATGCAAAGTTATGAAACTATATACAGCACTGTGTACATTCGCTGTCATACAAAGAACGACGCGCAATAAAAGAATTCACGATGTAAGCTGTTGAAATGGGATTCGCAAGTCCAGCGAACGCTCTGCCACGCATTCTGGACGCCGCGCAGACACCGAACGTCCCATTAACGCGACGACGCAGAACTACCACCTGCAAATGTCATGGATACACCTCCAATATGTGCACCCCGGAAAAAAAAATTATGCGGACCAGGGGGTCTGCGAACAAACAAAATTTATTCGATGCTTTGGCATGTACGTATAACTCGGAGCTGACCACTGCAGTTTGGACTTGGCATTGCAAACATCGCAGTGCATTCGTCAGTTTCAAGCTGACAGGCTGAGTTTCCAAGAAATTCGGCTTTTTTTCGCGGAACCCATTGTCCGCATACTGTTGACCATCCGTGTACGTGGGGCCAATTCCGGAGTCAGCGCAGCAATGGAGCATGGGACAATCCCTAAGCCACAGTGCAACACCGGTGCATGGACGAGTCCCGAAGCCAGTGCAATACCGATCCATGGGCCAATTCTGCAGCCAGTGCAGCACCGGTGCATGGATGAATCCAAAAGCCCGTGCAATACCGATCCATGGGCCAATTCCGAAGCCAGTGCAGCACCGGTGCATGGACGAATCCCGACGCCTGTGTAATCCCGATCCATGGGCCAATTCTGGAGAAGTGCAGCACCAGTGCATGGACGAATCCCGATGTCTGTGCAATACCGATCCATGAGCCAATTCTGGAGCCAGTGCAGCACCGGTGCATGGACGAATCCCGAAGCCTGTGCAATACCGATCCATGGGCCAATTCTGCAGCCAGTGCAGCACCGGTGCATGGATGAATCCAAAAGCCCGTGCAATACCGATCCATGGGCCAATTCCGAAGCCAGTGCAGCACCGGTGCATGGACGAATCCCGACGCCTGTGTAATCCCGATCCATGGGCCAATTCTGGAGCAAGTGCAGCACCAGTGCATGGACGAATCCCGATGTCTGTGCAATACCGATCCATGAGCCAATTCTGGAGCCAGTGCAGCACCGGTGCATGGATGAATCCAAAAGCCCGTGCAATACCGATCCATGGGCCAATTCTGCAGCCAGTGCAGCACCGGTGCATAGATGAATCCAAAAGCCCGTGCAATACCGATCCATGGGCCAATTCTGAAGCCAGTGCAGCACCGATGCATGGACGAATCCCGACGCCTGTGTAATCCCGATCCATGGGCCAATTCTGGAGCAAGTGCAGCACCAGTGCATGGACAAATCCCGATGTCTGTGCAATAATACCAATCCATTCATGGAGGTAGTGCATTTTGTGTGACATACCGAATCGCGCCCCGATCCTTCTAATGAACGTTCCGTATGATGGTTCCGCGAATAAGATGTATCACATGTGCGTTTATTATCGCTCGATAGACACAAAGCTACGCCATGCTTTGTTCTCAGCCATGGATAACCGCAAGTCGCGCCTCGATCAGCGTCCCAAGACGAGGCTAAATGAACTGCACAGCTGGTCTAAAAACAACGAAAAACAGCGTATATTCGACCAGAAATAACTGTGTCACCTCACACTTGTCATGTTATACATATGTTCACAGCAGCCATCTTCTGTGACGGCTTAGTTTCATAAGAAGCATAACGGTGAAAAGCCGCGTGAAAACATTGAAACAGCGGCAGTGAATTTTGGATAGACAGTTTCTAACGAGAGCTGTGGCCCTGATCAATTAATGCCCTCGATCGTTCAGGCTCACATATATAGAAGGCTGGTAACGTCGAAGGACATCTGAAGTCGAATACACAGACTTTTCGGTCGTATATAAGTGCTCTTTGCCATGGGGCACCCGCGTTCGCTCTTGATATGTCCAGTATCACAATTGGCTGTCATCTACTCTTAGGAACACTTGTACTGCGTAATAACTTTCCTGTAAATGCGTGCCCTGGTTCTATGGTGCAACGATCACCCGAGCTCCACTAACTATGCCCCGCAGCAGACACCACGTCAAACAACGCGTGTATAGTACAGAGCGTATACTGATGCACTGGCCCACGACAAATAAGAGAACCTTCCTCAGCTGTTGAGTCCTGGGTTTGTGTAGTGAGTTATAGCGTAACGCAGACGCCGCTTGACCATTGGACCGTCGGGCCAATACACGGGCGCGTTGTTTGCTGTGCGCATAGCTCAGATGGCACGCACGCACCTGGTTAGAAGGATAGCTCAAAGTCAACAGAAAAAAAAAAAAAACAGCTGATAAGAAGGTGAGACAAGAAAAAAAATGCAAAACTGAGAAATCGCGCTCATGCCTTCGAAGGCGAAAGAATGCGAACGGGGCATGCAGAAAGAAGGTCTACGGAATTCTGAGAAAAGAGAAAAACCACATCGATCGTGCCTTCGCTTTCATTTCTTTCTTTCTTTCTTTCCCCACCCTTTATAAAGCATAATCCGTTTCTCCCACCAAAGCCAACAACCTGGTTGCATTGGAAGGGCGAAGGTCCGTGGCATGTGCCGCCGATATGCCTGCCTTCCTTAGCTTCTGCTCCGATAAAGAACGCTCGCAGAATCAAAGCGAGAAAGAAAACGCATCGAAAGAAGAGGCAGAGAGAGAGAGAGAGAAGGGGGGGGGGGGGCAGAAGGATAAACAGCGTGGTTGCATGCACAGCCCAGACGTTGCCTCACGCCCTTCGACCGCAGAAGGTTTCGCCGGTGGGCAGGCAGGTAAGCAGACAGGAAGGCCGGTGTGCGAGAGGAAATTAGGGATCTCGTTTCTGTTGACATGTATACAGGAGGGGGGGGGGGGGGGGGGCGCCCATTGCTGCTTGCCTACCTGCGGTGGCAGGCGCAGAATGCACTGCAAAGGAGGAGGAGAGTGGAGGCAGGGGTTTGTAGAACCAAAGGCAACACCCCCGCGCGCGCGCCCCAGAACCTGGCCGCCGAGATCCCTCGGCACAAGCAACAACAAGAACGCGGCCGTCTTGTGCTTCCACTGACTGCCGGGCAGCAGCGCCGCCACGCTGCCAGGGGAGGGAGCAACAAGCGGGAGGAGGGCTTAAGCCCGTGCGCAAACAGCCGGACACGCAGCTGGCGCACCTGCGTGTCCCAATATTTGCGATCGCTTTCTTCGCACGTGCGGGTCTGGCCGGCCGGCCCTTTGTGACGCCAGCAGCAGCAGCAGCGGAGGAACGGAGGGAGAGACAGAGCAACCACCAGCGCGGCCGAAACCGAAACCCTCGGGTTGCCTTCGACGGCGATGCGGCACGGAGCAGCGCGCGGTGGTGCCACCGCCGATGCGACTGCCGCGGATTGTCGCCCGCGGAATGCCGAGCGTTTTTTTTCCTTTGTGGGCCATCCCCGCAGCGGGTTCGGCCGCGGCGTGCTTAACTGCAGCGCGAGACACGGCGACGGCGAGCTCGGCGATGTCCGCTGCTTACGTCGGGCGCGGCCGTTCGCCGATGGCGCCTGCCGCCGCTCGAGGAGACGGGGCGCGCGCGAGCGCGCGGCCGTCACGACAGCGGCTCCTGCGGCGGCAAGCTCAAGCGGGGGGAAGACGAAGGCTGGGACAAGCGCCCCCCGCCAACTCCTGCCGCGCGCTGCCCTGCCGGGGGCCTTATTTACGGCCGCCAGACACGCAGCAGCTCCGGCGGCGCACGGGCTCTTGCTCTCCCTTCGCGGTGTGCTTCCTATAGCGCGATTAAAGGTCTCCCCCGGCGCGCGATCTGCCACCCCCCCCCCACCAACCGTTCGCCCGACTCCGCGGAGACCTGCCTACCAGCCGGCACACACACACACACACACACCACACAAACGCACAGAGAACGAGCACTGTGCTTCTGCTGCAAGCGGTGATCCTTCTCGACCGCTGCCCGAAGCCGCAACAGGTCCCCTTGGCGTGCAGTTCTACGCAAGAGGAGGTTGCGGTGGGGGCTGGAAGAGATGCCGGACTAATACTGCTGCTGCTTCGCCAGCGAGCGAGCGCGGCCGACGCCACCGTCGTCCCACCGTGGACATCCGCGATATCGAAGCTGATATCAGTGTTTTTTTGCAAGTTGTACACGACATGGACATGCGCAATGTCATCCTGCGAGGTGCCGGGATTCGCGTTATCTCTACCTGCCCAGAAGTCCTGATTAGAGGGCTTGTTCGCTCCCAGCTTTGAAGTTCGGACGTCCCTACTTGGTCGTCCGCGTCATCGAGGTCGATATCGATGTTTGCACGTTGCAGAACGTAAACATGAGCAACGCCCTTCCGCGAGGTGCTGGGATTCAGCTTATCTCTACCTGCTCGGCAGTCCTTATTAGATTATATTATATTAGATTAGAGCGCTGTTCGCTCGGCCGGGCGAAACTTTCAAGTCACGTTTGATGTTCGCGCCACGAAGTCCTTGCAAGTTAGGTTCCTTTTTAAGGCTTCGCGGCCGCGCTGCCCACAGGAAAGCAAGAATCGGTGCGGCCTTAATTTTGGTATCAAAATAGCCATTTCAGCGTTTCTCATGACTTTTCTGGCGAGCATGGGGCGAAAAGGCGAATGAAAGTTTGAAAATAACTACTCACTGCAGATTACACTTCATGACTAAATATCGTCCCGGATTAGGGAAACGTGACTCAGCGTCAACTACGCCATATGTTATTTATGCATATATAGTTTCTCCGGCGTGACAACGCGCAACAATGCAAGTCACTATCAAGCCTATAGGAGCAATGACATATGCCAACCAAGATATATAGGATATCGTCACAGACAAGTACATCCGAAGTCAGTCGCGCGAATTGTTTCAGAGATACTAAATATCTCGCAGAACAATCAAGAAACAAACAAACAAAACACGAAAGCACGTCGTGTTCTATAGAAGCAACGTTATACCTCTGTGGATAAATGTCACAACGGAACATCGCATAAGAACGACCGAACGCGCACGGCAGGATCTTCATACGCGAATGTCCGGATGTGACGCGCATGTCCAAATGTGACGGTGCGGGTCATACTGGAGGAATGTTCGACGGAAGGGACGTTTGACAGGTGGATAGCGTAACAGAGCTCGGAAAGGCATGCGGGGATGCCAGGCAACGCTGCAAATCTGTTAGCTGCTGCGTTGTAACATACTGACTCTCGAAAACTTGGGAGTCAACAATTTCCCCAATAGTTCGCTCATCGCAAGTGAGCGCTTATTCAAGCTCACGCCATTATATCAAACAACAAAGAATGAACTCAGAAAAGGGGAAAAAACTTCATGATAACGCAAAGGGCCTGCAGTGCACTACCGTTCGAAGAATGGTCATGACGTCTGACAATGCGGTTGTGTAGAAAATCTGCCGGTGACCACCATGCATCCGTTCGTGTGGAAATAGCGCAGAAGCATAGGGCATATTTTGTTAATGTCGCAGTAGCTATCCAAAGGTAAACAAAGACGTCTTCTAAGAACTCAAGATACCTTGGGTTCTTAGAATAAGTGTTATTGAATCTGCTGTGGAGATTAATAATAAACGGGGCGAGAGGGTTCGTGGCGAACATTGCAGGGATCATACACGATGACAATGCATACATTAGTTTTCTTAGGGCAGTGAATTTCCATCAGGTTTGATGGTTTGTTAACACGAACCATGGGTCGCATTAGAGGGGACATAATAAGAGCAGAAGAAAGACAACCATAATGAACTTGGTCGCATTAGGCCACAACTGTGTCATAGAGGGGAAGCTAACAATATCCATACATGCAGCCGGCTAAGAAATAATTCCACGAGCACTTAGGGAAGTGTTATAGTGAAGTGAAGTACTATAGCGAATTTGCTTAAAGTATACCGGCGGCCGATTTCCGATGAGGGCGAAATGAGAAAACGACCGCGTATACCCTTGGATTCAGCTGCCCGCTACCAGACGGGATAACAGAGATGAGTATATAGGGAGCAAACATGATAGCCGATATTCTATAGCCGAGATTAAGAGGAACAAATGGAGAGTTCGGCAGGTCACCTGATGGCGTGGAACGGGTACATAATTGGCGGTCTATTATAGAGAAACAGAACGAACGCCAAGGGAAGAGGAGCGCAGTATACCAGAAGACCACAGGGATAGCGTGATGAAATTGGGGAAACTTGCAGGCATATTATGGATCCATGCTGACGGAATACGGGAGTAATCAGCGATCGTTGGGAGAAGCCTTCCTCCTGCAGTGCTGGTAAAAAATCAGGCTCATCATGCTTATATACAGGCAAGCTAAAAACTCTCCCAAAATCTTGCTTCTTCTTAAAAAGAAGACGGTCGAAATTCTCCTTCGAAAAATAACCCAAGCTTACCTCGCTTGGAACGAGTCGGGAGCCCATAACAGCTAAGTATGTAAAATAAAAAAAGAAAAGAAAAAAAGGAAAGAGAGAGGAAAGAAGAGTGAAGAAAAAAGAAGAAAGATGTATATCGGTCTGTTGACGGAAGAGACTTTTAAAAGACTCGACGCATGCCACATGCACGTGCTTTTTTTTTTTTTTTCCCACGGGAAAGTAAGAGAACAAATTACTCTACCGCTTGTTTTCTTGCTTATTCGTTTCTGCAGATTTAGGAGTAATTACGTACCCGGGAGCTTTAAAGCGCCCAAAAATAGCACCAGTGGTGTCGCGCATGCGCAGAAATCATAATCCGCTGGTTAAACTTTATTGCACATTTTTGCGGCATTCATGCGGCAGAAACTATAATCCGCTTATTTACATTTTATTGCCCATTCCGTGCTATTCTGTACGCCCACGGCCGATAGCGTTTACTTTGTACTTAGGTCGGATGGGCTAACTTTGCTTGCGCTACCTCTAAAGTTTCCTAGTAGAAAGCTTTCGCTGATACGTATGCGTCATGGCGTTACCACGTTAGCGGCATACCTGAATGCGAAAGTGAAAAAGAACGCTGGCGGTGGTGGCGACCATTGACCACGCTGCATTCCACCGAGCCGCGTTGACCTCTCATCACATTCAATGGTTGTGTGCTTTTATTTGCTGATGTAAAATTTTTCACTGCGACGCAAACTCTTTGATGGCACAGTTTCACTCCGCTAAGACTCGTTACACAATAAAATAGCATTCCAGTACATTCTGATTTGAACGCAGCTCACTAGATTCCGCCACCGGCAGCTTTGTCGTCGTCTTCATCCCGATATTCAGCAACTACGTGTATACGTAACGCACTTGTTTTTCTTTGTTTTTTATTGCCTCTGTTTAAGATTATACCGCCGTTTACGGGATGCGGTCGAATTCGTTATAACGAAGTCGCATGCGAAACCAAAAATACACTCGCTATATCCGGTACTTGTTATATAGGTATGATTATAAGCATTCGTTCCACGCTTATATCAGCGAGAAACGTATTAGACTGACTTCGTTATATGCGACAATTCGTTATATCCGATAGGTCGTTACATCCGTGACCATTTTTTCATTGTTTGGCTGTACCGGAGAAACAGAAACGGCAGCGCCAGTAGCGACACCTTGTATCCCTCTGTTTAATCACAGAATTCGTTTGAAATATTTTTGGGTTGCATTACGTCTCGTCGAAGGAAAAGAGCCACGACACACGAACTCTTATTCTGCGATTGAGGGCACCTTTACGCCAAAAGCTAAGCGGAACACAGTCCTTATTTGCAATAATAGTCCTGCGCGCTCTCGTTGATCTCGGAGCGTGACAAGAGGGCAATGCACCAGCGCCTCTGCTCGCCTCTGCTCGCCTCTGCGTTTCCGGTATTCCGTGAATTCTTTACAAATTCAGCTGCTAACCATAACGCGATGTTATACGTATAGTTACAAACATTATCCAACCCGGATGTACACAGCCACATCACCGTCAGAGCACCTTCCTTAAAGAAACACCGAAGTGCCATTTTCTTCATATATCTTTGTCTTTTTTGCGTTAAATGAAGGTCTAAACCCTGCAAACCTTAGAGTAAATAGTAAGAAAGGTCAGGATGCCCTAAAATAATTTACTCAGTTGTTTTATCACGAACCAGTTTCCATTTAGGTACACAACAGGACCAGGCACATACATGCTTCATGACGTCATATAAATTGGCTCGCACTGTTCTTGCTGCTGCTAAAGCGAGCGCTACCAGAACGAGCGCGTGGAGCGCATATTGTTTTTTTTTTTCTTTTTAGGAGCATGTCTCGAAGCTAGCGTTATTGTACCGTGACTTCAGCAATGTCCTGAGTCATATGACGTCCGAAATACGAGTATATCGTGAAGTCAGTCCAGTGTTTCGAGAGATCAGCGTTAATTAGCACTTGCTGCTACAAGCGAGCGCTACCAGAACGAGCGCGTGGAGCGCATATTGTTTTTTTTTTTCTTTTTAGGAGCAGTGTCATCGAAGCTAGCGTTATTGTACCGTGACGTCAGCAAATGTCCTGAGTCATATGAAGTCCCGAAAATACGAGTATATCGATGAAGTCAGGTCCAGTGTTTCGAGAGATCAGCTTAATTAGTATCGAATAAAAATATCTCATGAGTGTTTCCGCATCTTCACGTACTTGCTAATTAAGCGTAACTTATACTCCTGGCTATATAGCGTTGGGCTGCTATATAAGCCCGAGGTCGTGGGTTCGTTTCAGCGGCCGCGGAATGCAAAAATGTTCGTGCACCTTATAGTTTTAGATGCGCGTTAAAGAAGCGCACGTTAGAACTATTCTGGAGTCGTCCACTATACGGCACGGCATGCCTCTCCTAATCACTTCATGGTTTTGGCATTCAAAACCCCCGAATTCAATTTCTTTCGAGTGTATAGTCTGTCTGCGTGTAAGAAGCGTGTGGTCGAGTTTCAACAACTAAAACGTGTGTCGGCACTGACGGACCGCTGGGGGCTAAGACCTTGCGTGCACTGCGCATATAACATGTCACGTGCTCAAACCTGATTTACGGGCCCATTTAACCGGCGATCCGTTTCGCCGGCGCGCAAATGTAGCGCCGCAGAGTCATACAGTGTATGTAGTACTCTATATGCAAAGAACAAAACGTGCAGTTTCACGCGTACGCGCGTGCCAAGGCCTCTGGTACGATGCAGCTGCTCTCAAAATGCGCGGAACAGACCTGTCTCGCCAGCTACGCACATGCGCGCCACGAACAAACCACGTGTTTACGTTCGCCAATCACTCACTTTCTCGCCTGCAAAAGCGAATATTGTATTCGCCGTCTCTCTCCATATCCATAACAAAAATCATTATAGAGATACTCTTGTGTTTCTGTTGACTTTCTGTTGATTTCGGTGTAATGTCTGTTGACGTGCATTTCAGCATCATGTAGTATTTCTGTAAGGGTTTAGGCTCCGCTTGCAGGCATTTCATGTTCGAGGAAAAACTAGGCAGCTGCACGCTGCATATAAGCCTCTCGTTGAATGGTTGGAAAGCTTAACGTTTTCGAGGCCAATTGGACAAGAAACACCTGGTTTAGTGAAACTTACTTTTTCGTTTGGAGATGTTATTTACATTGCGAATAATAAGCCCGACGAGGGATGCATTTCCGTCAAAAATTTTAGCTTCCACGTTCAGGAATAAATGCACCGAAACACTACAAGACCATATAGACAGCAACGCCGGTGGTGATAACCTTATGGGGCTGTAATGATCGTCAACGTGCTAGGAACACTTATGTTGGACGACTATTTTCTGCTCTACTAAGAATTTGCTGTCAATCATCTTCGTAGGAGAGAAAGATCTCGCTACGCAAATTACTTTCGTGCTTAAATGGTGAGTTAAAAAAAAAGCATAATGCCTTTTTAACTGCGTAACAGCCGCACCACTACTTGAAAATTTAATAAAAGAATCCTAAATGTCCGTTTAACACGAGAGTCTGTATGCACGGTTCATTTTCCTTTTTTCTCGGCGTGTAAGCGGCACGCAACGCCTGTTAATCTGGGCGTCATTACACGTGACGCAGTTTTTTTTTTTTTCTCATTAAGCGTCACAGCGTTATATACCCCGAGTGGCGCAAGTCGCAGCTGGATTTTATATGAAGTGCAAAAAAAAAAAAAAAAGGCGTAGCACGCTGAATAACGCATGCACCAGGAGAGTTGTAATGATTGATCACCGTTACACGCATGTACACCAGGCCTTATCGTGACAGTCCTTATCACACATGACGCAGCCGCCTTGTTATTGCGCGCCCGCGTGAATTGCACAAAGTGAAATGATGAAATAAGGAATACCTGCGATTGGGCCGCGTAATGTTAGTAAAGGAAATGCGGCTTGGTCGGCGCTAGATGTTCCAGGTGAAACAGGCGAACAGCGACGCAGACATTCAGATAGAAAAGAGCTTGGTTACCAACGTGTACACATGATACGTGTATACTTCCTGCTGTTCCTGCGAGACATTTGCCCGCCGTATGACAGCGCAAGGCCCTCAACTTATTGATCCCTCGCATCGGTGCAATAGGCTTTGTCTTGAAACTGCGACTAAGCGACTCACCCTCCTGCTCTCGTCAAGAATGCTGTTTTGTGTCTGTGAGTGCTTCGCAATTATAAGCGTCAAGATCGCAAGCCCTACATACTATAAATAAAACCGGCCTTCACAACCCTGAACATATTTACGGGCGAACCTGTAAAATCACGATTAACCGCACCTTTTTCTCCCCAGGTTATTTATTTTCTCTTCTTCTGGCCGCCTCTTTCTTGGGCTTTTATTTCCCTTCGTCTCATTCCCTGCAGCCGTACGCAGGTGAATGTACAACCCTGATAAACACAGCTTTTCAATGAAGAAGTTTCTATCTTTGTCTTGAGTCCTTAATACCGCGGAACGCCACGCTTTCCACAACTTGGATTTGTTTAACGTCCCCCTATATAATTAAAAAAAAAAGCCGTATCTACATTTCACCCTCATCGAAATAACAGCCGAGGAAACGGGAAATAGAAACTGCTACACTGCAAATTAGTTTACACCTTTACAAGTGAAAAAGGATATAAATCTGTCTATATAACTTACACCCTGACACCATTTTTGGGTGTAAGGGTCTGAGTTACAGACAATTTTACACTCTTATTCACTTTTAATGGTGTAAACGACTTTACAGTGTACCTCTTGTTGAACAGCAGAACGTCACAGCTTACTCAGCACCCACAGCGACGGGAATCATTGCCTTTATTTTATTATAGGTGAAAATCGATTACGAATAATAACTGGCCACCCAAGTTATACAGACATTTAGAATCACTAAAGTATCAATAAATTATCAATCTACTCATCCATCCATCTTAAATCTATGCGGTTCACCTTTGCGGTTGGAAAACTATACCGTGTAGATATAGCTATCGCCGGCCACGGCCCACGAATTCGAAGCATTTCCCCGAAATCGTCGGCGAAAACGGGCCCTTATATAACGCTATATGAACCCTCGAAGCTCTCGAAGCTTGATCACCCTTGCCCCTTCCCCGAAGGCCGCTAATTTTTACTTACAGCTCCGCTCTTTTAGAGAGATCGACAAAGAGCGCGCGCGCAATAAGGGCGGCGCGGCTACACTCTGGGTAGAGCCGCATAAAGACCCCCGACACGCTCAGAGCTGCGTTAGCCGAAAGCGTCGGCCACGCGAGGTCTTCAGTGTTGAGCGCGTACGGCACACACACACACACACACACACACACACACACACACACAAACATCAGCGAGCGGCCGGGTTGACGGACGGCTCATCTGCGCCGGCACATCGCGGGCCCTTTGGGCCCGTGTTGTATGCACGCGTGTTCGTGCGTGCGCGAGTGCTGTGTGTGTTCGCGTGCATGCATGGATGGATGGATGGATGGATGGACGCGGCGGCGGCGTTACCAAGGCGAGAAGAGAAGCCGCGCGCAGGCGTTATAGAGTCGCGGTGGTAGCCGCGTGGGCAGCATGGCTGCATGTACACAGCAGCAGCGCTGCCGCTGCTGACTGACGACGGTAGAGTTGACAAAAAGAAAGAAAAAGAGAAAGAAAAAAAATGTACTATAGAGGTAGCTCTCTAGCGCTGATGAGAGCTACAAGCACGATCGCCAACACTAGGACATGGTGGTTTATAGTGCAGGGATTTGCCGAAACTTATCGTCAGTCCTGCTGCATCAGAATTAAGGAGCCGTGACTTCGCAAATGGATCACTTTTCAACGATATCGTTACGCGTGTGGAAAGGCAGAGATAAGAGAGACTATTAACGCGGTATTTACGAGAGAAGCGCAGCCATGCAGAGAGCAAGATGGAAACCAGCTCGTGCCAAACCCAGGTGCTCGTCTTCGTCTTCATTTGCGCCACGTCTCTTGAGTGTCTGTTGTATCGCAGCGATATATAATACGTTATAAATGCAACAACTCGCAACAGTAAAACCCACAACTTTTTTTAAGTTGATAGACTAAATATCAAAAACTTTCTAATGCTTCTCAGTATATATTAGCGATTCGTTTCACACGACAAAGTGAGAGTTATACAAAATGCCATGCCAGCGCTCCCTGATGCATGAGCTGCGCGCATGAAGTGATGTATATACGTCCGGGCAAGAAGACCGCCATTAAACTTAAATCAGAGGTTCGAAAACTTGACAAATCGATTCATCGATAATTCGGTGGCATTCAATGTCCAGGCAGCTTCTACCACATGGCTCTTATACATCGACATTTCGTTGCGATATAGTAGTACAGAAATGACGCAAGATACGGGGAAAAAAAAAAGAAAACAATGGCAAACATTTTAGAACTGGCGCGCTTGGAGGGGCAACCACATAGACTGTTTGACGAACGCATTGTTGGCGTCGCGTCGCGCGGCGAGTTCATATCACGGCGTGTGCTACAAGGCCGTTTTTAAAGTTATCATGGGTCACATCATGGTGTCCAATTTAATCAACAACGAGACGGGAAACAATATGACCGAAAAATTACAGCGCGGTTATCGCACGGCCCCGCCGCCGGATGACAGAACGTCGAAAATTGCTGGAATAATGCGCTCGATGTAATAATTGCCGCTCAACACTTCAGCATATGAGAAGCGTATACAGCGTAGAGTCTACAACAAACACCGGCGGATCCATATAACAGTTCTCAAATCGGAACACTAATATGCGAAAGACGTTGTGGACTATATTTGTTTTCTGAACCAAACTATATCGAGCCGCAGAAGTTGAGGCTGGTGATCGCTGCAGGAACAATGAAAGTAATAACAAAGAAGTTTGGAAGTAAGTATAGTTGCATTAGCACGCCATCACTATCACTACTGGAAAAAGAAAGTTGAATTTTTGACAGGTTCCGGTGCGATTTTCCGATGATGAGCGCACATGTGTATTTGTGACTTCGAGTGGTTAGACATTCAGTTGAAAGTCAGCGCTGGTCCTGCTTTCATGTGTCACTATTTCGTCCTTGTCCAGTTGGCAATGTAAAGTTTCGTTTACCAAGTCCGTCGGTATTTAGCAGGTTTCGTTAAAATGTGGCAGCTGCGCTGTGAAAATCGTGGCAGTAAAACGAAGGTCCTGTTCACAGTGGCAAATCTAAACCCGAGTTGCTCACAAGTCGAAAATGTATCTGTAGCGCATAGATGCACTCGCTCAGTTGATGCAAACTCTATCCAGGAAAAGCCTCAGTATGACATTATCACTCTAGAGACTGTCAATTTCTGTTAGCAACTTTAACTATCTAACGCAACTCATTCCCACGTATACATATTGACTCACGTACAGATTGCTTATCTCTTGTTTTTCGGTGACGGTATTTTCGGTGAACATGGCAATGTACGGGCAACCAAAAATGTCTATACATGGTCCACCGTTTCGGGCAGCTCACGCAAACCGCCCATTTAGAGCGTTTAATACGCGGGTCGGATGTGCTGTATATATCGACCTTATCGACTCATCTTAATCTTCGCGGCACTCATCGGTCTCGCTTATCTGCGTGGTGTCTGAACACAACTGTTATACATTTCGGCGAACCTGTACCATTAGTGGCATGCCGTTGTTCAGTAAGTCCGTTGGTGTCGTGGCAGGTTTCGTCTGTGTTGGGCAAGTTCGTGTTCAACAACAGGTTTCTTTATTTTTATTTGCGTCCGTTCCGATCGACCGTATACCTTTGGTGTATCGCGCACCCTTAATTCGATGCACGCTTATCGCGGAGACGATCTTCAGAGCGCCACTGACTCCGTTCGCCCCTTCGTTGACTGAACGAAGACACACGTAGTCCTGCTCCTTCCTTCTGCTCTCGTTCTCTCTCTCACTCTCTTTCACACAAACACAGACGTACGGGATTAGCGTTCCTAATAGCTAGCTAACTAGGTATTCATGCTCATGATTCACATGAGCGACTGCAATCTGATAGCATTACGACATCCTGCCACATCATTCGGTTATTTCTCCATCGACATCCCCGTGGCCTCTTTTCCCTTACAGGCATGGTCACACGTTACGGATATTACGTCGTGAAAAACACTTCAAATACACAATACAAGAGTAATCGAACGTAAGTAAATATTCAAACTTATTAAAGGCCGTTAAAATCCTTAGAACTTCACTTTTGGCAATGTACAGTATACGCAATTGTTTGCAATAATGGTATATAGCGGACAACGTACAGCTCTCGCGCTTTGCGCCTTCTCGACGTTAGCGGGTTGTTCACAGAAAGTTTGTAGATGTAAGCGGACAAAGGATTACTGGCCACTTCCTCTACTTGCTTTCTCTTTCTCTCTAGAGCTCAAAGACAAACATTTACACTTTCTCATCTTCAGCATATTCCGCCATCCGCCTATATTATGTCCAGTGCACGAAGAACTCCTCTCCCAGCGTCCTCCAATTCCAGCAGCCGACCTCACCCTATACGGCTGCAAACTTTCCTAATCTCATCACACGATCTAATCTCTCCGCTGCGTTTTCTCTCCCTCTGGCACCCATTCATTTACCCGAGACACCAGCGCTGTTATCCGCTCAGTACGCCACCGCGCGGCCAGCCTATAACTCCGTTTCCTTCCACTTAATCTCAATTGGATAATCAGCTACACCGGTTCGCTAACTTTAAGCTAACGCTGCTGTCTACCTGTCCCGTAACGTTACACACATTGATTTCTCGTTCCACGGCTCGCTCCGCTTTCCCGTATAATATAATACGACGACATAGAGTTCAACGAGATGCAACTGGAGAGGTTAGAAGCTGTTCGCCTCCGGCAACTCCATTTCGCTAATACGAATTTCCTTATATAAATCAGTGACATCAGTAAACGAAACTTTCTTATCAAGTGCCTCCAGAAACCGACTTTCCGTAGGCTGCAGCCTGCTTTGCACGTCAGGATCCCCCCCATAGGCTCAGTATCGCCCGTACACACAATCGATCCGGCGTGCAAACCTTGCACGCGCCCTCCACATACGGGAACATCAACAACGCATCGAACCATGGGCGAGAGAGAGAGAGAGAGAGAGAGAGAGAGAAGCGATAGGGGAAGTAGCCGGTAGGGGGGGTGTCGAAGACGTGGCGTTCCGCTGTGCCAGCGGCGTGTGCGATCGACTCCTTCACTGCAGTTCAAAACGCACCCACCGACGACCACGACCGCGTCGCTTGGTTATACGGATCTGCGCGCATCACGCATGGATCGCACGTATGTGAACCACCGCGGCGCTGCAGCGCTACACAGAGAGAAGACGGCCTCGCTGATAAGCTTCCGCCGCCGTTGCGTATACGGCGTCTACGGAGAGGGCAGAGACAGCGGCGGCGAAGGGGCCAGGCCCCACTTTCTCGACAGTCGCGGCGCCGGCTTGAACGGGGCCTAGCTTCTCCGCGCTTCGCGTTCCCTTCGGTCGGATGTCGCCGCCGCCGTCGAAGGGTGGTAGTGCACCGCATAGACTGCGGCGTTGATAGGCATCGCGCTGCGCGGCCTTCTTCTCGGAGGTTTTCTTTGCGATGCAAACCTGCGTTTGCCGCCGGCTCAAGGTACATACATACACACACACACACACACCACAGAACGTATACCCTGCAGGTCGGCGCGCGCGCATGCAGCGTCTATACTCCGCACACCGATCGACCAACCGTGAATTCTCGGAACGACGTACACACAGCGGAGCCGAGTTTGTTTAGGGGATTCGCGGTATACGCAGGCGCGCAACAAACACGGTATGCGCATCATGAAAGAACGAGAAAGACAATACAAAGACGCGTTTATCGTGTTGTTTTATTTCTTCTTGCGTTCGTGTTTGGCAGCGTGTGCCTTTTTTTCGCGTATCCGTGAACCGTGAATTTGTTCGGGGCGAAGACGATGTATACTGCTGGAACGAGGAGACAGCAGCGGTCCGGCAACCGATCCTCCTGTGCGTGTGCGCCGAAGATTCATCCGCTCAAGCATGCATTACACACTGTGTACGCGAGGTGCAGCGGTTTCCACCGTCGCGATCGCAGCTCGTGGGAATGTGTCGCGATGTATGCAACGGTTTCGGATGGTCAACCACGGGTGCTGCATGGGGTCATGTCGAGTGCGCGCGCGCGTACGTTCTACGGATGGTTAGGAATTTCGTCCGATCGCATTGTCCTCTGCCTTATTTCATTGTTTCGTTTTAAGGTCGCGGTGCGACTTAAAGCTCCACGCGATCTCGCAACAGTTTTGTGTGCGCGTCTGTGCCCGCGAGCTTCGTTTCTTAAGTTCCCACGGTCACGAAATATGCACCCCCTTCCTCTCTCTCTCTTCCCCAACACCAACACCCCCTAGCCCAACACACACACGCGCGCGCTCTCTCTTTCTCATTTCGGGAGGTCGCGGTTTTCGTTTACGTGCGTTTGGCAGCGAAACTGGGCTTCTGTGTGCGCGACGGTGTACGACGCTGCAAGCACGATATGACGTCACCTTTCGGGGGCCCGCGAGGGGGGGGGGGGGGGGAGAAGGAACGTGATAATGACCGTGGCTGCCGTATGAATTCGAACGCCGCTGGGGCCGGTGCGTTGTTCGCGCGTTTAAGGAGCTCAGTGGCGGTATTTTAAGGTCACACTTGCTAGATGAAGGTAACAAAAGTAGACAAAAAATACGAAGAAGCGACGGCCGTTTTCGATAATGAACCTCTCTTCTAATTCCCCGTCGTCTTCTTTTTTTCACTCCAGTCAATTTTGATATCAGTGCGTAAGGCTGCAGTGGCGGGAAAGAAGTGACACCCCCCGCCCCCCTTTCTCTCCCCCGCCGCCCCCACTTTTCTTTCGCGCGAGCGTCATTCCATACACGAAAGCGTGACCGGCGTACACAATGCGGGGAGCTCCGGGCGACGCATCGAATATGCATTCCTACCGCGGCTTCCAAGGCGAAGCTTCGCCCGACGTGACACCTCGTGCAAGCTCGTCTTGTCTCCCCTTCCGCTCCACCGCGGCATGCAGTTCGACGCGAAATGCCGCCTCGATCGACGTAAAGTGAGAGAGAGCGATGGTTTCTTGAGAGAACCGCGCGATCGCTACCTTTGAAAGCGAGGACGGAAGGAAGCCAGCACGGCGCCCTTATCTGATTCCGCAGGGGCGACGCGACTCTTTCGCGATCGGTTCCGTATAGACATATACGCCCTCGGCCACAGACGTCTTTATCTTTTTCCCCCCTTCTGTTTGCTGCAGAAAGCAGCGATTGTGAATACATGCTCTTGTACCGTTTTTTTTTCTTCCTTTTTTTTAATGTACATGACTGGATGGATGGGTGCATGTTATACGAAACACCTTTGAAGCGGTGTGGTGGCTCGTGCCACGAAGCTCGTTATCTTTAGCTTCTCCTGTGCGCTTCTTATCGGCTCTTAAGATCCGTGGTTCGTACGTGAAAACAAAACATTGAACAGTCAAAGGGCTTCGTTGCCCTAAAGCGTGGCGCCTGTTCATGCTCTATGTTCCTTTCCTTTGCGCTGTGTTTGATCATGATCACTTTTCACCTTTCCTGTATCATCTCTACAGCCCAAGTATCCGCGGGGTAGGGTCAACCATGATGATGATGGTGATTTGCATCTCCTGTGATTCGCTGCGGTGACAAATAGTCGCCAAGCTCGCCTGCTTGAGCTAATACAATATTACGTACATCTATTGCAACCTAGCATTTTGCTCATCCCTCTTGATATTTTCTCTCTTCGTTAAGGACTCTCTCTCTATACTGTACCATTAACTATGCCTGTAACGACTCCGACTCTATCAATCTCTTCCCTGCTGTTTTCCCACCAATACTCTAAACTATATCTTGCTTATCTCGACTGCCGACCAGTTAATCTTTCCATCCTCTTTGAATCCCAACGCTTAATTCTGGGAGGTGGACATTCCCTACGGGCGTTGCTGGGTGAATACCTTGACATTCGATTATAATGTACTGAATCGCCACCCTTACATTTGCTGCAGCAGAGACACGCCTCATCCTGTGGCGAATATCGGCTCCGGTACGTTTCTGTCCTCAGGCAGCCAGCTCGGGCTTCAAACAGCAGGGCCACTGCCCTTTAACGTGTACATTTTCCTTCCTGATTTCTTTCTTGCCGTATATAACAAGATAATAAAATCAAAGCACACGGCATAGTTGTAAATCAACAAATAAAAAAAAGCATTTAGAACAGATAACATTTGCAACAATGGCCTACATAAAAGTGTGGCGATAAAGCAGTTTACTATGAAGAAAAAACAACAACAAAGGAACACTATAATACTGTACGGTATGTGCACAAATGTAAGCAAGGTTAGCAGCGGGCGTAAAGAAAAAAAATTGCAATAACCTAATGGAGCAAACATTCACAACAGGGTAATGTATGTGCCTGCTGCCAAAAAAAAAAAAAAAAATCCGCACACTGTAAAGGGATTTCTAGGCATTCACGCAGCCAGGACTGTACAGGAACGTCCACCTGCACCACCTGCAGACACCCGTTACACGGTAACGATCGCCCGACATGTTAGCATCGAGCCTGCCCACTTCAGGCTAACGGGCAGCCGTTCTAACCTATATTTGCCCCCTTCACAATAAGTTAATGGCATTGTAGGCTTTTGCTATATACCCTTCCTCTCCCCTCGGCAGCAAAGAATCGGCGTTATTTCGAATGGTCTTCTTGAGATTGCTTCTCGATATCGAGGAAACCAAGTCCTATAGACGCAGACTCGCGCGTCAGAATTAACGTTTTAAATTTCATAGACGAAATGGGCTCAGAACAAGCGACGACACACATTCCGCGTTATGTTCGCGATTTTCACGACATCGAGGGGGCGCCACAGTCGAGCAAGATGGCGGCTGAATCCAGGGCTCTGTCCTTGCCCATAATGAACTCTATATATCGCATCTTTTCTCGCGATTAAAACAGCGGTGTTTTGCGGAAGGCCAATATGTCTGCAGTTGACCAAGGACTTTGGGATGTTGGCGGAAAGATAGAGAGGAGAACGCAGTCACGATCGGAGAAGACATCATTAATTGTTAATCTCCGTTAAGCGTAGATGGCGTCGTCCTCGTCGTGGCGAAGTGCGTTTCACAGGTCAAGGACGGCTATACATGTGAAAATGCACGTGTTACCAGGCTATACCTACTCCCATAGCAATAGCTTGTTCGCTGCGTCCTTGCGCTAGAAAACTTAAATACGCGCAAAAACGAGTAATGCTTTTTTTTACGAAGCTTTCTTCGCCTTGCATTTCCTGCGGCAAGTGCATGGGCCGCTGTGTCTTCCGCTGTGTGCGAGCGTGCAGCCGTCATTTGCCTTTACGTCAACAGATTCAGAATTGTACAGAATATTTCACCGCACTGCATAGATATGGCATGTGTACGCATTCTAAGTAGTGCGTGCGAGTCATTTCTGCTTCACTTAGGCCGGTGCAAGCAGGAAGCGGCCTTGTACGTCACAGAATCTCGACTGATTGGTGTACTAGTGATGCAGGAATGAACTCCGGTCTTGTTCAGTGCATAGTGCACCTAATCAATTTCTCAGGACGCGTGAATTCCGACGAGAACTGTCAGCGCCTGCAACAAGAGTTTACTTACGCTGTACTACGCACAGCAGTAATCCATGCTTGTCGGCTGTCTGTTTCATGCATTCTGTTGCGAGTCGGTGGAATTTCACTGCTGGCATCAACCCTTGCGTGTGTACATTGCTGTTTTGGGATTCCACAACACAACAGCCACTACCACCCTTTCGTAATTGCTGGTTTGGGATTCAGCAACACAACAGTATACCTAACAGCCTTCCGTAGGGGCGCCATCGCAAACGAGAGGCGTTTTGCGCTGCAGACTATGGCTACGTTCACACTTGGAAGCGGCAAGCGGGTGGAGAGGCCAAAGCGGCCGGAAAATCTTTTCCGCGCATGGCCAAGTTCACATTTGTTTTGCTACCACCGCGGCCGCCGCTGCCGCTTTCGTCCACATCCATCTTGTCTGCGCACGTTTGTCGGCGTGGTGGCGCTCATTATCGAATTATTTCGAGCGGTATGTTCATTCACTGACCCACCCGTCATCAAAAGTGATCATCTTGCGCAATTTCGCGTGTCATCTGCGACCTTCGGTAAGTTCCTCGTTGGCGTTCCGTAATTCTCCTCACACGGGCGCGGTAGCGCTGTGTCACAAGTTGCTGCCTAGGCGTGATTATATTTCTTTAATAGTTTTTATTTACAAGTTGTAATAACATTCGATCATTTCGTATTATTTTCGGCGCCTCCAGGACACGAAAGCGGCAACGGGAACACCAAAGCTAAAACCCGGGCTGGCCCTTGTGTTGAGGTTCGCCGAAGCCTGCGCGTCCTACGTGACACCTACGCTCCCAATCTATCGTCGCGACGAGAAAAGCACCCCGCGACTTCTGCAACATACCGTGCACGTGCGAGGAGAATTATGGAGCGCCAACGAGGAATCTGCCTAACTATTGTCTGCCGTGGAAGTGGAAGAAGAAATGGCTTTTATACTTCTACCTACTTGTTTTCTAGAAATGGACAATGAATAAACGGAAGACGCGGACACCTCGGAAACGGAGGTGGTGGGTTTGCTTGGCTTTGCTAAAGTGTTAGAAGTTGGGTCACGCCAAGCCTTCGTTGCCGCACCTCCTGTCGCGCGACGTTGATTACTATCGCGAGTATTGCTGACAGTACGTTTAATACTTCTCTTGTCGTAGAGCAAGGGGTGGTTCTTGATCGCGTCGATCAGCATTGCAGCCTACACTTTTGGTGCCATGTTCAATGTTACAACCGGAAGTTTACATGCTAGTGTAGCTTCCGGTCGAGCAGAACGACTTTCCGCCACGTTTCCGCTTCGCCATGGCGAAAAAATCGGTCCGAGACCAATTTGGCTCACCGCCTGTTTTTCTGCCTGTTTTGCCGCCTAGGTGGGCGGATTTTTGCAAGATTTTGCCGCTTCCGCCAGCTTCGAGACCAAGTTCCTACGCGAACGCGGCCTAACCGGTACCTGAAGGGAAGCGGCGGAAATGTATACCGGAAATTTCGACCACCTGGGGACTTTAACGTGCACCTAAATCTAAGTAAACGGGCCTCGAGCATTTTCGCCTTCATCTAAAATGCGGCTGCCGCATTTGTTGCTTCATTTGCTGCGCATTTGTTGCGCATTTGTTGTTTCAGATTGCGGCCGCCACATTCGCGCCCAAAACCTCACAGAGTGTCAAGGCCTTGACAAACGCCGTGACAGTTTTTTTCCATATGCAGACATGATTCGCTGTAAATTTGCATAATGAACTCTATATATCGCATCTTTTCTCGCGATTAAAACAGCGGTGTTTTGCGGAAGGCCAATGTCTGCAGTTGACCAAGGACTTTGTGAATGTTGGCGTAAAAGATATAAGAGGACGCAGTCAACGTCGTCGGCCTGTGCTTGCAACTGTCTGCCGTGCAGTCGGAACCGCATACGGTCTCGGTACGTTATGTTATCAATGAAGTCATTTATGGCACGCTGTTACAGGTCTATACCGTTAATAAATATATTAATTTGTCCTTCTTAGTGACATAGGCAGCCAAAGAAATATAAACGAGTATTGCATGAAACGGGCTCGCAGTATAGCGAAAACTTGTGTTAGTAAACTTTATTGACTTCGATATCTTGTTCGGAAGTGCAGGCGTTTAAGTATGTGCACTATGGTGGAAACGCGCAATGGTCGTCTGCTGATATGCGGGCACTTTTGAATGAGAGCTGCAGTGCAGTTTTAGCTCAAACTGACTCCTCCGACGTCTTTTTTCGTTTTCACTCTACAAAACTACCTCGCCGGCCCTCTCATTAAATGGGTTCTTCATTTTTCCTAGGTTGATATCGCCAGAACGATATCTTGGGACACTTACGCCGTATTTCTGTAACGATTGATTTTAATGTTTCATTATTGTCCCCCTTCGTCATTGGCACGGGCGCGGAATAAACACCACCGTTGTATAACAACAGATCGAAGGCTCAGCACGACGGCTGATAACCGATAAATACTGGAAAATGAAACGGATCGTTACAGCTTGCGGTCCCTGGACAGGCCTTATCTCGCGCTGCACGCCCCGCATAAAAACCGCACGAAAATCGCACGAAAATGATTACGCATTGCTTTCGGGTATAATGTCGTGGCCTGCAGCCGACAGTGTCGTCTGCAGCACGGCAGCCGACAATATACAGCTGACATTGTAATTGAACATCCTCCCGAGACCTACTGAACACTCGTCCACACTTCTGCCTAGAGCACTGAATCGGCGCACTCCGATGCAAGGAAGTCAATATACACGCCCTGCTGGCAGGTTCGGGAGTCAGTGCATGATTGTGAACAGGGGAAGCCGAAAAGGAGCGCGCACACGGTACTTGGTACCGGTATCTCGGTACCTTGGTACTATGAATCTCGAAACATCTGTTATTATAGTCTTTTTTCCCTGTATTCCTGTAGCGCAGTGCTATATAGAGCGCCTTATACATATAACTATAGGTCTATACATACACATTTTATTGCCCACTGCTTTTAATCCTTCTCAATGTTAACTCGAAAGCGATGATGTAAATCGTTCAACCAGATACAAAGTCATGTGCATTGGGAACAGCATAATCGTGGTTTAGTCATGAGTCTGTCATCGGGTTTCAAGGAAGTTGACGCCAATTTGATCTATATAGACTACTTTGCCACCACAGCCGAGGAAAATCACTCGGTGAAGTGTGTTTCGAATAGAGCGAGATGGCATTAAAATACAGGATGCACCGTCAATGTGGCAACCCAAACGCACTGTTTATATTCTGTGTTTAGGCAAACGAAATGTATTTTGTTCATCGTAACAAAACAATAATAGACAGTTATGTACACGTACATAAATACACAGCTTTCAGCAGAAGAAGCGATTTACGTTCGCAGCAGAACATTTGGTAATATATATAAGAAACTACTTGAAAAGCGGTTGCACCCGTCACGGTATATAACTCACTGGCTTTGGCTTTGGCTGCTGAGTACGACGTCACGTGATCGATGTAGAGTCGCGGCAGTCGCATTCCGACGAAGGCGGTTGGCAAAAACACTCTTGTACCATGCTTTGGGCGCACTTTAAAGGACCCCCCTTCCCAGATGGTCAAAATTAAACCGAAACCCCACTCCCAGGTCATCACAGTCATGCAGTTTCAGGACGCTAAACCCTACAATTATTTAAGAGCGATTTCATGCCCGATCTGCATCCTGGTCCCACGAGGATATAGAGAAACCGCATTGCCATTGTAATTGTGTGTATTAGACTCTAACGTCATTTTTCACCGTAGCAATCTATACCGAACCGTTGTGAACACTGCGACTGCCTCAGTACCGCACTGCCGCGGTGCATTACCACATCCAGTGCAGCTTACTGCTAAAAGGAGCACACTAATGGACGGCATTCACTTTGCTGGCACTCTACTATAGCTTCAAGTGGCGGCTGAAGCTTTATGCCGATGCACGGCACAGGTGGGTACAAAGCGCCACCAACCACAAGTCATCATGCTGCAACGTCGTGGGAATTGACACTTTCTAGAGGGAAAAGTTCGCACGAGCTCCACACTATAGTGTGTTCCCTTTAACAGTGGACCACACGGTAAAGGTCCCTGGACTCGACATGCCACAGGGTGCACGTCTATCTCCAGAGTACATGGCAATATTCTGCGCGCCATTGGGCTGGCAGAGGCTCGCACGCAAGGCCGTGCGAAGCAGCAATATATATCCATGGGCGTGCACAAGTCCGTCGCACACATCCTCCGAGGTCGTGGTCAAGGGCTCCTCGGTGCTCGGCCATTGGCAGTTCGCATGCAGACACACAACACACACACACACACTCGGGGCCCGTCCCAACCCGACGAGGGAACCGGTTCGACCGCGGCCGGTCCTGTCTCGACCCACGAGTATGTGTGTATACATGTGTACACACACACATACAGGCGCGCACGCACACACAAAGAACTCGAACGAACTCGGCGAACGCGCTCTCCTTCTGACAGTGGTTCGAGAGTGCCTGTTCAAGCAACGACGGACACACCCACCGTGGTCGGAGACAATGCGCGTCGACCCTGTCTCTCGGAGCAATACAACCGCATCATCGGGTTGCATATACATAAATAGACGGATCTCGACCCGAAAGTGTGTTTGTGTCTGCAATTGTACACAGGTAAATGCATGCACAAGGACTGGAACGAACGAGGTGCGTGCAAGCGCTGCCGATGACAGGGGTTTCGACTGCCCGCTTTAGATCGCCAAACGAAGAACACACCCACTACGTAAGGGCACAATGTGCGTAGACCAGTCACAGGGAGGTTATATATATATATATATATATATATATATATATATATATATATATCTTGACAGTCAGTTCTTCACAGCAATAGCCACGTCATCGAGTCTATGCGCGTATCCACCGAGGAGCATCGGCTGTCAGTTAGAAAGAGCCAACGAGCGAGAGTTCCAGGAAAGAACTTGAAGGGGCGCTGCTCCTTGGATGTTTTCGCATAACGAGCGTGAGGCATATATAGTGTTATGCCGAAGCGAAGGACTATCTGCCCGGTGCGCTGCTGCGCCACGGTAATTTGAACAAACGACAGCAAATTAAGAATGGATGGATGCTACGAGCGTCCCATTTGAAACGGAGCGGTGGGTTGCGCCCCCAAGCTCTTATTATTTTGCCTAATGTCCTACCTATGTTTTTTTTTAATGCGTGATAAGGTATACGGCACACTCTGGGTCACTGTTTTCTAACGTTCCATTTCATTCTTCATCTTACACCAAAATGTATTTTACAAGACACGTGACTTTATGAGCATAACTTGCGAATCCCGCCGTGATTATTAGCGCGTCTAATTTCTGTCAATCTATCAAAGCGCGAGCACTCGGTGATCGGGGGACCCCCTGTTCCCTCTCTTGCATCAAGGTGGTCATCCGAAAAAGCAAAAAAAAAAAAAAAATCATACTTCAAAAGTTTTCCGCGGCTCTGCACACATTTACTGGACTGCCTATGTTATGGAAACCTCGCATGTTGGACCCCAATGCTAAGCCAGCTTTCTTCAAAATTTCAGTTTAGTCAAATGACTGTTCACTTGAAAGACGTGCATGATTAAGAATTTGATCAGTCGTTGTCACTCTTTTAGGTCCAAAATGCTTGCTGTTATTCTTCGTCGCAAAGTGCACACGTGGGGCTTTCTATAGGCGTATCTTCAAAGCATCGACGTGTGACGGGCTGTCTAGTGCTTGTGTAGTACTCGAATACGATGTCTTACACTAGATACAGTATATATACTATACGCAAGAAATGTTGCCCGATATATCTCATTGGTTAGCACACCCGGCTTCGACCTGCACATCGCCACAGAAGGCCCGAGTTCGATCACCAGCGACGTTTGAGGGTTAATTTTCGTTTTTTTTTTTCTTCGCCATAAGGTGAGGATTAGGAGGTGCGCCAAACAACCACGACACCGTAACGACGACGGTGTAGCAGACAGAATCGAACGGGTCATCACAGCTGAGCCAGTTTCGAGCTCTTATCTAAAAACCTGCCGCAGTGAGAAGAGACGCATGTGTCATATAGCAAGTCAATGTACACCGTCATCACAAGTGTTAACTTCAAAAGGACGGACAAGATAGTGGATGAGCTGAACCATACACGAAGTGCAAGCAAAGTTATCCGAGATGCATTGCCATCTATCTGCCACCTACAAAATCTTTCACACAATCTTACATATACGACAAATAGAAACACATAGTAGCCCTACAGTGTCCCACAGTGGACAAACCTACGATTACACAAAGTTCCACGTTTTTACACTGGACCGTACGTACACGACGAACCTATATACACTCACTCACACGCAAAATCCCACAAGGTTTCCTATACAATAAAAGCGTACGGAGCTCCACAATTAAGGATCTATATGCTACACATGCGGGGCAAACCTATACGAAGTCCTGCGTACGAAATATTTACAAGGCCCTACAGAGGACAGACCGACAATAACCTATAATATCCGAGGACAAGGCTACGAAGTCCTGTATACATCAAGTGCCACAGTCCATGCACAGAACCCTACACGGCCGACATTCATGTACGCGTGTTACAGAAACTGTCGTACAGCAATTCAAAGAACAGTTCTGAGGTTCCAGCATATTTCTTTTTTTTTTCGGGAGAGAACGCAGACTGCATGTAGAGATGCACCCTCTCAAATTTGCGGTCACGGCGAGGAAATATGGTATAGTTGATCACACGGTGGCGCGTCCGTAGCCCAGGGTTTAGATCCAGATAGGAAAAGTCCTTCACAAAGTCCTGCACAGTCCCATATACTATCCTAGAGAGGACGGAGAGAAACCATGTCGTGCACTGATCACGGCATGCAGGGCATGCAGAACACGAAGAAGTCCGGCGTCTTCAATATACTTTTCCAGGACAGAATGGGCAATCCGAAGATTCAGCCTGCGAAATGCGGGGTATGTTGCGCTATATGCGTGTCAAGGTGCCATAGCTTAGATCCAGGAAGTCCTACGGATATAAACCGCCCCGTGGGCTGATCACAGCAAGCCAGCGCAAATAAATGTCCTGCGCCTTCAGGACTTTTCAGGATAGATCAACGAGACCCGCAAGGATTCAGGCTATTTCAAAGGTGCGGTCACAGCGAGGCATGCAGTATATTCACACAGTGCTGCGCCAGTGACATGCAGCCCATGGAGTGTTTCGACGCAAAACCGAGCGAAGGACGTAGACGGTCGTACATAAAATTCATAGTCATCACAAAGCCTAGTCCTATACTATCCTAACGACGACAACACAGAAACAGCCAGTCCCAGAGCAACAGCTTTGAGCCTTCAAGACGTGTCCGAAAGAGAAATACCGAGACTGCATTTATAGATTCACGTTTGTCAAATTTAGGCGCGGCCACTGAGAGTCGGTGTATCACGTTTGCAAGCCCAGGGCTGTGATCCTGAAAGGAGCTCGGCAGGTGTAATAAGGTCTGAGCCCGCAGTCTGGAGAACAGGAACGAAGGACAACGAACGATCGAGGAAGAAAAGAAAGAAAGCACGAAGACGGCGACGAGAAAAGTGGAGCGGCAGTCGGGGGCTGCGCGCGCTGTGTGCAAATGCGGTTGTGCAAAAGGCGATCGACTCGGGAACGCGGCCAAGGCGGAAGGAACGACTTTGGCGCAGTCCGTGCTGTGTCGTATATGCATGCACTCTATACGGATACGGAGGGGGGGAAAGGAAACGGCGACACTGCGCGGTGCAGTGCGCTGCGCGCTTAGAGGCGTACACACAACAACGCGATGTTTCGCTTGCAGCTAATGCGCGCGCGCATTGCGAAGCTCAGGCCGTGCACGTCGTCGTCGCCGACGGGGAAGCGGACGTAACTTACAACGGGACAGAATAAGCGGTGTTCTCGCGATGGGTGTCTTTTTATTTTGTTCTTCTTCTTGCTTTCTGAATGTGCACGCGTGTCTCCGACTATTTGCAGTATATTGTGTTTCGTACATTTCCTACAAAAATTACGAGAGGGTGTCCAGTGTCCGTACGCGAGCTGCATGGCATGGCGCCCGATTCCGTCATCATGGGTATATATATATATATATAGAAAGTGGGATTTGCCTAAACTTCGTTCTCGTGGCTTCAAATGCCTTCGTGACTGCGAATTGATCATATTCAGCAGAATATTATGTTATAAATGCAACATTGCTGAATCAGTATATGCATGCGCGCAGAGTTCTATTGGCTGAACACGCGTTTAGAAAATTACACGAGTGCTTGGAAATTTAGGAGGGTAAAGCCAAAGAAAGGAAAAACGCACGTCAATTTTCGAAGCCAGCACGTCGATTAGAGAAATTCCGGAGTTCCCTCTGGCAATTTTCGTAGGAAATTGATTTTTCCGGCTGTCATGCTTGATCAGTAACAGCTACGTGCAGCCTGTCAGTATAACCTCTGCCTTCCCCCTTGCTTTTCCCTCTTTTCTCTCAATGCCACTGCGGCGGAGATCAATGAAGCACTCTCGAACGACTTCCCGCGTTGTAAATCTATAGTTGTCCTTTCTTGGAATACGAAGCGACAAATATCTGTCCAGGCTTTCGGAAGCCACCAGAAAAGAACAATGGAGTCCCCGCCCGTGAATGATTCGATCCTGCAGGCCTGCGACCTGTGGCTATCGTTGTCTGTGTACATACTGGACCAGCGATCTGTGTTCGAGGTGGCGGCTATTAGGTTTTATCCACGAAGGTCGGCACAAAGTGTATTTACACCCCCAGAAGCGGATAAAGCCTCTCGCATTTCGGGAAGCCTTCCAATACTAAAGAAGCAGCTTCGGATGTTCCGAGTAGCGCCCTCGTCTGTATTTACTGCCGATTGGAAACGCACCGCTCGCTGGAAGCTCGCTCGTGCAAGCTTCTGAATCGGGTGGCGAGAGACATTTTCCTGGAAACGAAATCACTGCTCCCCCAAAGAGCCCGGCTGTGCCTCGCGCCAGCACCCTGACGCATCCAGAAAAACCGTGTCGTTCGAATGCAGAGGGGGGCAGCTTCTTTCTTCCCACTCCGCGCTCGTGAATCAAGAAGCGAGCGCGCGGTGTTCTTCAACAGGCGCGCTCGAAACGGCGTCATCGTCACCACAACCACGATCACTATCATCATCATCCGGAGCTGGCACCAACGGCCAAAGGGACGGAGTTGCTCGAAGGTGGAGGAGGCGGCTGCGAGACTGCCCCAACGCCGGCTCCGTGTTCGCGTGCACGCCCACTCTGCCGCTGATAAGCCGGCGCGGGAGCGAGCTATACTGCGCCGCCATCTCGAAGCCGTAGATTGACAGCAGCCGTCCGTTACGCGTTGGGACAAGCTCACTGCCCGCCCTGCAGACTCGGCAAAGGGGAAAAAATACCGCGCACAACGATCAAACAACAGGAGCAGAAGAAAGTCTCGCCGCCAACCGGCCCTTTCTCCGAAAAAGAAATGAAAAAAAAAAAAGGAAAAAAGAGTAACTATCTCTCGCGAGGGTCACGTCAGGGCCAGAAACCGGAAAACAGCAGCGGCGGTGGCAACAGCACCCATGGCTTTCGGACTGGCTTCTTCTGGCTTGTCGGCAACCAATTTGCTCGCCATGCCGGCGCCCCGACGGCTACGAGGCGGCGGCGGCTTGCTGAGGCTCCCCCGTCCGCTGCAGCAGGGGGAGGGGGGGTGGCAAGCTCACGCAATCACCCGTCATGCTATTTTCTCCCGAGGGGAGCAACCCCGAGCCCGCGCGGAGCTCGACCAACCGGGAGTCCGCTTCTTTTTTCGGTGGGTAGGCGGGGCGGCGAGCGGCCCCGCCCCGGGAGAAGCGAAGGAACCCCGCGATCGCGGATCCAGAATCCCACCGCCGCTTGCCGGGGCTGGGCGAGGGTGGTCATTTCGGTGAGGGTTGCAAAGACGCGCAGAATCCTCCTCCATCTTCGTCTTCTTCTTGACGCAAACCCGAAACCTCCTCTCCCTTTCCCCCACCACACACACAATCACCGAAACGCGGAGACATCGAAAACAGCAGGTTCCTTACGGCGCCCGATCGAAAACTGCGCCCTGCGAAGCATCTTTCGCTCTTTTCTGCGTTTTTGTGGCAATCCTGAAGGATCCCGGCGACCGACGATGGAAGGAGGCCCGTGGTGGAAAACCGACCGGGACGCGACGAGCGGCAATCTGGGAACTATAACGTCGAACGCGCGAAGCTTCTGCGCGCCCGAGGAAACGACCGCGTACGACGGGCACCGGAACGGCGAGTCCACGGATCCGAGGTCGCCGCGTACACGAGTGAGTACATACGTATCGCACGAAATAAGTCGGGAAAGGAAACAAAATGGTCGCATCGGTACTCACTGGGGCAGCCCGGCGAGCCGTACCAGACTTCCTCGATCATCGGCGACTCCCAATCCTCACGGTACTTGTCCAGCCGTATCGGCCCGTGCGCTGTTTTGAGAAAAGAGAAAACCCAAGTCGGTTGGTGGTGGCGGTGGGTTTTTTGCAAGGCGGGGACCCGGGCCCGCACCACGAGAGGGCGAGCGAGCCAAGGCGCATTACCACCAGCTCCCCCCTCCTCCCATATCCGCGCGGCACACAATTAGGCATCCGTCAAAGCCGTAATCGGCTTTAGAGCTCTCAAGCCTCCCTCTCCCCCGCCACAGCCCTCCACTCCGCGTGCTCCTCTTCTTCCGATAGATACGAGAAAAGCCGCTCTCGCGAGCCGCTAATCCAGCTTACCGGGGTAGCCAGGGTGCAGCAGATCGACGCCCGTCGAGGTGTGCAGTCCGATGCCGTTCATGGAGTACGCTGCCGCCGCCGGTCCTTTGAGGTGGTGGTACGCGGCGGCCATGGCCGCGCCGCCAGCGGACGCCTGGCAGCTGCCGAAAGGCCCCGGTCCCGCCGCAGCCGCCGGTTGAAACGCCAGCTTGCTCGTTGTCGGTCGCAGGGCAGCCTGCGCAACGCCGCACGACCGGGCGCACTGGGCGCCTCCGCGGACGCGGCTCGCGCGCACACGCCCCGCCCCGGGGAAGGACCCCGCAGACTCCGCCCACTCCGCCGCCGCAGCGCGCCGTGACGCGCGCACGCGCGCCCCCACTCGCTAGGCCTGACCCACACGACTCCGCGTCGTCGGAGCGTCCGGGCCGCGCCCCGCCTCTCCGCGGAGCCATTCTCTCCTCTCCTTTCCCCCTTCCCTCTCTCTCATCCCTTTTCGTTTGGTTTTGAATAACTTCAAAGCGCGCCGACGGCAGGTGGGAGGTCCAGTGCCCCCAGGAGGCTCCGCCCACATCCTTTCCCGCGCTTTCCTTTGTTTCTTTTTCTCTCGGTGCGGGAGAGAAAGTTCCTGCCTGCTCGCGGCTCGTTCGCGCGCGCGCGCGCCGCGCTCGCGTCATCGGTGAACGCGCGCTGCACGCCTGCCGCCAGCGCGCGCTTCGTTCACCGAGCCGACGACGACCGGAAGGGGAAAAAAAATATAAAAAAAGAGGGCGCTTGTTTGGGGATCAATGGAAACGGGCACGAGAGAGGATCAGACGGGAATTATCTCCTTAAAGGGAATTTGATCCCCCCCCCCCTGCCCCCCTCGCGTTCCTTTTTGGTTGCGGCGAAAGGATAATAAGGCGCTCAATTGGATTACAACACCGTGGCCGCCAAAAGCTAATCAGGTGGTGGCGGCGGATGAGCGACGCGCCTGCGAGCGAGGCGACGGAAGTGGGAGATAAAGAAAAGAAAGATTATGACCGCGGCCGACGAGGCTTACGGAAACGAGAAAAAAAGAGGAAGAAGAAATACGGAAGGAAGCGCGGACGGAAATAAAAGAAAAAAAAAAAAAGGTGAGAGACGGCGTTTTCCGACACACGCCGGTGCGAACGAAAAGTGGCGCGGCAGAGTCAAGTAATGCTGCGCGGATCGTTGCAGCGTTCGGCTGGCGCCGACAAAAGAATGGAGTTTGTTTATTCCCCCAGATAAGCCGGAGATAAGGAAAAGCTCCGGTGGTTGGTCTTCGCCGCAGTGCTTGGAAGGACATTTGTCGCGTGGTGGAGCCAGGCACTTGATGGTTGGATACCTGCGTCTTTCTTTTTGGGCGTATACGCTTTCTTTTTGGGCGTACGCAGAACGACGAAAAACCTGAACACAAGATGAACTACGGTGTGCAGAACAAAACGATCCAAGTTTGCTATTCAAGAGCGCAAGGACTGCGATATGTGTGACCTGCACGGGGCAGCACATGCTGTTGCCGAATATTCCGTCACCGCTTCGTTGGCGCCACAAACCCGTATGCCGTTCAAACAACGCATCTGGATATCGCTGGGGCTATTGCAAGGTCGCATGCACACCATTCTCTTTAGCAAGTAGTAAAAACGTGCGAAACGGGCTTTCACGAAGCTTAGCAAAACGCTTTACATAGTATATCAAGCGCTTTCGCTTGGAGTTACCTGAAAGAAGGCTTTTCTGTACTTATCATTCTGCCGTGAAGCCAACTTCTCGCGCTTCGGGAATTGGTTGTATGCAGATAGCCACACGGGTATTGTTTAAAACACACACATATTGTGTGTATATATATATATATATATATATATATATGTCTGTATGTATAAGGACTGCAGTGTTTGTTGACGCCATAGGTTGATGCCATCAGTCTTGTCTGCGCAAGACTGATTGAATATTGTTGGTTTGAGGTTCGCTCGAGGTGTATCGGCGATCAGAACACATTAGCGCCGTTTTTCGATTCGCGGCTGTATTATTCGCTGAGAGAATACATAAAAGTCGATTACTAGACTGAACAAACATGGTATATATGTGACAATTGACTTCAAAGAACGTCACGGCTTTTGCTTCCTAACCAATGAACGTGCGCCCCGAGATACTTCGTATAGCTATATACTTCGTATAGCTAACACCGATACTTCTATTCCGCTCCTGCCATCCTTGAACATCAGCCCTTACAAAAGTCAGCATACAAGTTACCTTATTCTATTTACTCTTTGTTGCGTTCAATAGTTTTTCTTTTTCAATATCTAATTAAAGATAATGTGCAATTTTTTTCAGTGGTACGCGTATGCAAGTAACGGATTCATTATACTTACGGGCTTTGAATAGGAATTCTAGCCGCGAGCAAAGGGCGCTGCTGGTCTCGTGCAAAGATAAACATTTCCTTACACAATATCAGTATATTCACGCAGGCGACCTGAGCGCTGTTACACCCATTTGAAGACCGAAAACGAGATTTAAAAATAAAAATAAACGTGCTTGCAATACGCGATAAAAAGGTGGAATTATTCCCAAAAGCGAAACGCGGCAAGCGACCTCGCAGTAATTCGTAAACCGGCTACAAGCGTTTCTATATATACGGCAGCGAATATGCTTCATGGACAGAAAGCTTTTATTGTTGAGCGGCAGTTCGAACTTTCTCCCGTCTGTAAATTCTCTCCACTCGATTTTTCTCCGTCATCGGCGTTGGTCGCATGACGGCGAACAGCGTTTTATATAACGCATGAACAGCTGGCGCATTGCGGCAAGAATGTGCGTCATCGACCCTTTTTAAGGCATGCCCGTAATCCGTTCATGACGGAACTGCTAATGGCTGGCGCAGGATCAAAACTGAATTCGTTACCACTCGCCGCCTATAGCGAAAATGTACTATACCAGCGTGAACAAACGGCGTGCTTGGTTGCGTATATACCAACTTTCGTATGCCATAAACTATTGATTACGTCAAAGTGCTGCGAATAACCACACGAATGCCAACAGACAATGGAATCAGGGAAAACGGAGGTAAAAATTAACTGGCACCGCCAGGACCGCGAGTGGCGCTGGTTAACACTCCCAGTCTATATTATAGTACACGTACACAAATACCCCAGAATCTCTGTATATATGAAAGAAGTCACATTGATCGCTCAATGCATAAAGCATTGCTCCCGTAACACGGTACAGATGTGGCTTCGGCTTTCGAAGCCCTCATCGTCGTCTTTCCGGAAGACGTTGTTGCGGCTCGAGGTGGCGTATGGGCCAAGAATCCACCAAGCCCATCGATGAATACATCCAGTAGTAGGAAATAGGAAGCTGATTTAATTTACATTATGTACACTGGCCCCTGGTACGGAAGCCCACCCCAACAAGAGCATATTCAACGTCTGAGTTCGTATCAGGTCACTTCATCAGGTCACGTCACCACCTCCCACTGCACCATCGGTCTCCGCTTTTAATCCCTTGGTCTTCCCTATAGGAGACTCGACTGGGGAATCTGCTGAGCCTTGGTGCGGCCTGATCAGAGGGGTTGTATTGTTCACCCAACACCGCCTCTACTGTTGCCTCCTCGCCATTGCATTCCCACGGTAGTAATTCCTCGAAGTTGGCCTCTCGCCTCAATCCGTGGACACCTTCGTGACGGTCAGCTTGTCAGGGTCGGCGTCGGGCGCTGTCGCCGTCTGGGGCGACGCTGATGAAAGGGGCTGCCTCGGGGCAACACCAAAGGATGCCCACTCCCGATTTGGGACGCTTGTCTGCCCGCCACCATCAGTGTCGAGCCCTGTCGCCGTCTGGGCGACGCCGATGAAACGGTTTGCCTCGTGGTAAAGGTCCAAGTTCACCCAGGTTGAGACGTAGCAACGTGAGTTGCCCGCTGATGTATAAACTAACAAATTATCAAGCCCTCGACTTACCTAATTGCTCTCGATTATTCGGAAATAGTTAAGCAGGATTAGACATTGCAATTCTGAGAAAGCAATAAAGCCACTGCTATATACAGCGAGCAAGCTATGATATACACGAGACTCATCTTCTGAGCTATATACAGTATATGACACGTCCTTGGCCTGATGGACTAATAACGCTGCATGACTGGGCATGTCGCGACACTCGTCTCGTTGAGAAAGTTTAGAATTTGTTGAGCGTTGCGGCGTGTTTTATGCAGATTGTGTATCTGCCGTGCACCGCGCATATAATTCAATTTTTCATCATGTATGTACTTCATTTCGAGTATATGGCATGATAGGTGTGTCGCCAAGTAAACCTCCCTAAGATTCATTAAAGGGCCTCTCTCTCATTGGTATATTCATTCGTTCATTTTCGACATTTATGTTCATGTTTACATTAAAGATCATTATAGTCAGTCAAAGTCATTTTCCAAAAGGTGGAAAAGTAGAACGACCACCTTTTCTTTCCTTTTTTTTTCTTTTTGTAGGATTAACACTGATCCAGTTATATATAGAGGCAATAGGAAAAGCCAACGCCATCTATACTAGTGTCTAAATTTGTCCTCGTCCTTAAAATCGCGCTCACTGATATTCTATTTATACAGCATGAAGAGAATTAACTTGCCCAACAACGAGCAATTATCGTCCTCATTTGCTATTATTCCTCCCACGCCTTACCGGTAACAAGATCCGAACGCAGAAAGTCGCAAATTGCTGCTTTGCGAATATTCAATTTTCAATGTGCGATCGTGACGCCCGGATTCCACGGAACACTTAAATGCAGACATCACGACAACGTTTACTTTATTACAGCCCAACTTGTAATTGGGCCGAAATAGATTCCAATCCATATAATAAGCCTTATTGGCTTGTACGCGGTTGCAGGCCAATCATCGGCTCAGAATCAAGGCCTCAACTGTGTAACATGGTGCACGCAATCATCATACATGAACATATATAGCATGGCCCGTTAACATGATATACATGCTTCATGTATAGTGCTCAGCCAATGAAACGCGATACTCGGAACGCGTACATGTGGCTGTCAGCGCTTGTGGCGCCCTCGGTGGCCTCTGGGGACAACAAGGTGATGCATTTAATGTGACTGCATTGAGCGCCATGGAGTGACCAAACCGGCACTCACCGGTGGCGCAAGAAAGCGCCAACGGCCATGCGCGGTCCGATTATCGCGTTTCAATCGTTGAGCCCTGTACGTCAATACTAGCGTGCATGAACTTAACACGCACACTCTTTCGCCGCACAAATGAAGTTTAACCGTAATCCGCAATTCCGACGCATTGCTGGACATAAGGCGGACAAGAAAGAATGCCCTAACGTCTTGTTAGGCTTGCTGGTGTCGTCTTTGGTAAAGGAATTCGCCGTGTAAGCTACCGCAATCGACGCCCTGACACAAGCGCAAGACGAGCGTTCGTCCTTTAGCAGAACACAACTTCTCTGTCTCCGTATACGTATAACGTAAGAAAAACTATAAAGCAGTCGGCTTCATATCAGTAAGATCGTTATGCTGGGATGGTCTGAATTTCATTCACCTTATATTCTTTCCGAAACAGGCTGATTAGCTGTTGAAAACATGCGAGTTATAGTGAACTGACCAAGGTCATGCTATTTTAACGACTCTTGAACGCTTTTCGATGGGCGTGATGAAAGTGCCTGGGCAAAATCCGTTATGGGCTACATCCGAATTTTCCCTGCTGAAGCCACAAAAGTTTGTAATCGGGAAACTTGCATCACGCAACGAAGCAGCGTGTTGAATAAAGAGATACAGTAAATTAAAAAAAAAGAAGAAGAAATGTATTTAAGCCCCGCACCTCCACCAATTTGTTACGATGCGGAAGTCGCATATAAAAATGTACGTACACTATTTACAAGAGAGACAACGATACATAGATGGCTGTCGATACCGAGTCCACCTCTATATATACACGTCAAATTGTCTTCTTCTGACTGCCGCCACTCTCGGTTGCTTCGTAACAATGTCAATCAACAACGAGAATCGCATAATGAATAGAGGTGTGAGAATAGTGATTTTTGAGACCGAATCGAATATTTCCAGAAGCGAATCGAATAGTTTTCGAGTAATGAACAGTTGTTATCACAAGTTAATGAATAACGTTAGAAAAAAAAAAAAAGCTTGCGGCCAGATTAAACCATGCGAGCTTACTCTTGCACCTGAAGAAACATCTGCAGTATAGCATAAGCAAGTGATACAGTGCTGGTGTAAAGCGCGCTTTTATAGCTCGAAATAACGGATGTAATACGAGTATATACGTAGTATATACGCATACATCAAAGAATACTTTAAGATGAGCGAGTGATACGCTGACTTTCCGATTCCTAGATTTTATTACTTCATCGCGATTACTCTCATAGACGCGATAATTGGATGACGTTGCGTGAGCTTTGCAGCCGAAGTGACATGCCAGTTAAAAATGCACGTCCATAGAAATATGAGCCTATACAGTATAGTATCCGTGCTTGCGCGACTTGAGTTTGCGGAAGCCGTAGATCCAGGTGTTTGTTGCCGAAAACGCGCTGACAGAATGCAACGAATGCACGCGTCACATGTATGTCTATCGAGATGCGTGGCAATTTCTTTGTGATAGCAATACTAAACATGCAGGCGCCTTTAGGCGGTGCCGCTTATTTTTCACCAAGAGCGGATGAAAAGAAACATCAAGACAAAAAAAAAAAAAAAAAGCCTTTGTAGATGTAGGCGCAAATCCGAGCGATTCATAAGACGGCGAGGCTTTGTGTAAACGGGTTTCACGCTCTTCGGAAGTCCGGGGAGTCCGGCTTGTCAATCCCCGAAATCTACCGAAGAGTATGTGCAAACGCTTCGATATATATATATATATATATATATATATATATATATATATATATATATATATCCAGAGCGGCGTGCGAGTCCATGCGGTTCGGATAACGTCTACAGCTTGCATGCATTAAAGGGACCGACAACCGATGTTTATGACACCCATTTTTCTAACCCCTGTAATGCAAAGCTTGCACGGGTCAATATACGCAATACTGAAGCGATTACGCGGGCAACGCCATTAAACATTTTTTTAATAAGGGATCTTTCTATCCGTATTCACGATCGCGGAAAAAGTGATAAGTGAGCGCGATTGCGTGCACGCCATCATGAGAGGAAAGCCGATAACTGTGGGCCCAGCAGTAAGAAATTATTCGTTTGCTTATCGAGAACACTTGAATTGTTTACGCGATAATACATGTTTTATTTCTTTTTTTTTCTGTTTCCTTTCGAATTGGCTTCTCCCCGCAATGGTATAGTTGGATAGTTATGGCGTTGCGCGGTATTGTAAAATAATTTACAATCTTAAATGTGAAAAAGGGTGCAAATGTGTCGGTAACTCACACACTTCCACCCAGAAATGGTGTAGGGCTGTGAGTTATAAACACACATTTAAACGCTTTTTCGCGTTTAAGGGTGTTAATTATGTTACAGTGCATGCTGGGCATGGTGGTCGCAGGTTTGGTTCCCGGCCGTCAAAATGGTTTAAAAAAAAAGGGGGGGGGGGGGGGGGAATCTGATACCTCTGCTACGGCGTCCATCATACGTTACGACCTCCTGTGCCAGTTTCGGGACGTTAAATTTGATAATTTAATTTGAACTTAACTGTCTTTTATTCTTCAGAAGCTTCAAAGCCTATAGCCACGTTCCGCTATAAGGGTGTTTCACTTAACTTGGGCCAATGAATGAATGAATGATAACTTTATTATAATCCGGCGAGTTGTTCGGGGATTTGGGCGAATACCCCTGCCTAGGTGTCGGCCAGGAGCCCTTGAGCTCTGGCGGCTTCCTCGGCCCGCTGGACGGCCCAGAGTTGGTCTTCGAGGGCGGAGCTGAGCAGCGTAGTCTCCCAGCGCGTTCGGCTCGAGGCTGCGTCCCCGCCTGGAACCTTTTTAAGGAACACGCAAAAAACACGCTTGATATCATAAAGAAACTTAAATCATCCAGTGGTTTAAAAAGACTTAAATTTCACCTAGCATCATCTTCAGAATAACAGCGTGTCAACATAAAGTATACTGCTTTGACAATATTTTCGCACGTGTCTAGTATACACGAAATTGTAGTTATTCTTGTTTTTCGTTATCTCCGCTTATCGAAACATTGTATAAGATTTTTTGTACTTCGTACACGCTTTGCCTGGTGTTTGCAAAATTGAATGGTGTCTTTTTTTTCTCTTGTTCTTGTTTTGTATAACTAACTGACATTATAGCACAGTCGCTGGATTTGTCGATTACCAAATTGAATCATGTTTTCTGTCCGACTCTCAACAAAATCGCACGCGTACAAAAGCGCGTACGTGCGCCGCCATTCAGATGGTGACGCCGCAGTTTCGTCGCTTCATTCGTCGCCGCGATGTCGATGTTGCTTGTAGGCCTGAGCTGACAGTCAGCATAAACGCAAACGCGAACAAGTCGAAACACGACTAGAACGCGTTGTTGCGTTTCTATAGGTTCGCCTGCATTTGTAACCGTGGCTTGTTTTAGGCTTCAAGACCTATACGTCTCGGACTACAACGCAGATGCGTGACAGCTGTTCTGCATGGTGGGCAGTTTTAAAGCTAAGGTTTAAACGCGCACACTCCCGGATTTCGCTGACTAAGGCTGCCGTTGGCTTTTATCTTGTCCAATAGCTTGCACACCGGTGGCTTATATGCCGCGCCATTTGTGCCATACTTCTACAGATATACGGGCGTGCGAATATTCGGAACTTTCAAATAACGAATCAAATCTTGCCCAATTCGATTCGGTCTTCGAATCCAACGGTCGCTATTCGTAAACAAGAATACTTGTCGTATAGATTTCGAATATTTTAGGTCTTCAGCTAAGCGCGATAAAAAACAAAATTGGAGCAGAAGTACGTGCGATAAATTTCACCCTGGAGGCCATAGAAAAAAATTAAAATAGAAAGAACACAAGTTACATAGTGAAGCACGGTAAACGTCCCTCGGAGTGAAGGGAGGCTTTTCCGGCTAGGCCCTATCATTATCGCACTCACCGAAAAGTGCCGAGTATGCGAGCAAACTGCATATTTGTTCATAATTTATTCGTAGCATACTAGCAAACAACACTTCTTAATCAGCTATCTAATGACACAAGCTTCCTAACGTTGTGAATATACAAGCACGTGAGTTCAGTTTTATAGCGCTGCATCGACGACTCGCCTGCCAAATCATCTGACCACACTGCAGACCAGACGGAACCTGATAGACGTTAAACTGGATGACGCACATGTTGTTGCTCTATAGTACATACTGGGGCTCAGATATCAGTGATGAATTAAGAGCTTCCTAACACCGTGCACCCACAGTATATATATACCGCTGATTTCCCGTGCTAGGGATGTGCTCCGCTGGAATAAGTGTTGCTGACCGATCCACAAGCGTACTACTTGCCGTGCTCGAGAAATGCTCTCACGAACTCATCCTCGGTATGGATTTTCTGTCTGCCCATTCTGCCCTTATTGACTGCGGAACCGGCTTGACCGTGTTACCATGACACTCCTACTACACGCCAACCGCGATTGTGCTCAGTGGATTACGTTCGTCTATACCTACTCAAGCCGTTATGTATGTGAACTTGCGGTCTTGTTCTCCCAGTCCCGAAGGTGATTACATCTTGACCCCGCTCGTTGACGTCTTATCCGCCAAAAACGTCGCTCTTCCTCACACCCTTATTATAGTTACGAATAATCGAACGTCTCTACCTATACTGAACTTTAGCTGGTGCACGCAACTTATCGCAGGCGGCATGACCCTATATAGCCCACATCTCTTCTATCGATGAGTGTGCCGTTTCTGCATTCGTCACCGACGCTTCTTTGTCCTCTGCCGCTTCCTCTTGCTCGCACAATCTCGTCGACGGTGATATTGACAAGATGATAGCGTATGACCTGCTTCCTGTACAGAAAGCCGATATGCGGCGCATATTGAAGTCCTACCGCGACACCTTTGACTTCAATGACCGTCCTTTGGGACAGACATCTGTGGTGACTCACAAGATCAATACTGGGGACGCCGGCCCAATCAGACGAAGTCCTTATCGCGTGTCCTATGCCGAGCGAGAAGTGATACATCGGGAAGTCGACAAGATGCTCCACCAGTGACGTCATTAAACCTTCGATGCAGACCATGGGCTTCACCGGTCGTCCTAGGCAAGAAGAAAGATGGCAGCTGGCGCTTCTGCGTAGACTACCGCCAATTAAACAAAGTAGCACGCAACGACGTCTACCCTCTGCCGTGGATCGATGACGCTCTCGACTGTCTACACGGCTCTGCCTACTTTTCTATCGACCTGAGGTCAGGATACTGGCAGATATCCGTCGATAATCAAGACCGTAAGAAGAGCGCATTTGCTACGCCCGATGAACTTTACCAGTTTAAGGTAATTAAATAGAAAATTGTATTTACAAAATATATACAGAGAGAGACGGCTGCAGGCAAGATGGCAGAACAACAACACGAGCCCTAATCTGATCGTCGTCTTCACCGTCTTTCTGGCGCATTCTTCCATGCTCGGCAGGATGCGAGCTTCAGTGCGCGGGAATAGCGCGTGACAATACTAATGATGAAAACGGGTGTTCATTATCTGAAGCATGTTCGACAAGTATATTCAATGCGACTCGTATTCAATTCGGCCCCCAGAAAATCACTATTTCCACACCCTTACTGAAGGATGAACAAGTGCATAAAGTATGACGCAAGCGTTTTAAAACTAGGATCACTGTGCACTCATAACAATTAAATTACACGTGCATGCACAAATTTGTGGTTATAACGTTAGTACAAAAGTTTCACAGTGGAATGTCGTGCCATACAGTGGCGATTTAAAATTGGCCGATAATTAAAAGCGTGAGAAGGTGCATTCGAAAGTGTACACGGAGTCAACCTGTGAAATTTTGTGTTTTACATTAAAGAAAAGCAAGCTTCTGAAAATGCGAGAAAATATGCATGTGACGTTTCGGATTTCGATGTTGGCGGCGAAGTCGCCTGTACTGCGTTTTGAGTGCAAAATTAAAAGAAATGAAACCCTGGCTTTTCTCGGGTAATTATTAATCCTTCTTTCCCTGCCGACTATATGCATTACAGAGAAGTAAGTCATCCAGATTAGTAGGGCTTATTATGATCTAGTTAAGCTATCTAATAGTATCAAGCGTTTAATTTCCCTTCAACGCGCCCGTCATTCTTTTCTATATTTATATGATGTAATTAACGTGGTCCTGGTGTATTTTTGAGAAGCCTGTCCACCCACAAATGTCTTACAACTTAGACGGTGGTATCTGTAAATAGACAAACCGAATCCTTGCTTCGTCTTCCAGAAATTCGGCATCGCGGAAAAGCCAACTTTAAAAGCGGGCTCATTTGGGCTAGTTGGTACGTCTTGTGAAACAGCAGAATTTTTTAACAGTGCGACGGAGGACAAAGAAAAAAAAAGAAAAGGACAGAGCTTTGTCAGCGCTCTGCCCTATATCTCTTTATATTTTTTTGTCCGGTGTCAGCGATGGTTAAAAAGTCTTCTGTCCGCCAAATTTAATGTTTTGAATAGCTCCGGAGCATCGCACTGCCTTGCACACTCCCCCTTCGATCCCAACAGCCACCGCTTGCGATGTGCTTTGCAAGGTAAGACGTAGGTGACCGAACTCTACAATGTAAAATAATTTACACCGTTAAAGGCGAAAGGGGTGTAAATGCACCCAGAAACAGTGTAAGGGTGTGAGTTATAGACCGACTTGCACCCCTTTTCGCTTTTCACGTTGTAAATTATTTTAGAGTACTGCTTGAATGTTACCTTCCCTTCACATATACTTTACTAGTGTACAGCCTTCCTCGGAATAAACGCGAGCGCGCGATATCTCTTATATACATTCTGCGTCTCTTATAAAAGGCATTTAGGCCGTGTGTATGTTGTCTGTTTAGTTATTGTAGACTGCTTCGGCCTTTTCGTATCTATTTTCCCCTACAATAAGTCTATATTCATTGTATAGACAGAACAATCGTAACAAAAAAATTCACGCAGGAACTCTTCTGGGAGTTGTCTATAAGTACGCGTAATTGCATTGCGCCACTTGCTCATCTCCGCGCAGCCCGGTGTCATTATCAGTGTTATGACACCTAATCCGGCCAGTACAAACGAAAGCGCGGCGGTGACACAAACTGGTGCCGATGGCGGCTCAAGGTGCATTAATTGATAACGCAAGCAAAGTACTGCAGGTGTCGGCGCCAGGTTCGCTGATGACGTTCCGATCATCATGACCCGTTATCGCTCGTTAGCTCCCTGGCCATCAGTGTCGAACCATAATCAATCATGATCAAGTGACTGCGGTGGCGGCACGGACCGATCAAACGTACTCTGGCACGGCCGCGTGACGTTTGATCGGTCCGTGCCGGCTCTATGGCACACAGGCACGGTGTCTATATGTGTCATAGACACGGCACTTCAGAACAGTGTCCATGGGCAAACTATAGACTTTGGTGCAGAATTATTATAGAATTGAGAGTATTTCTGAATAAATCGCTGAAGGGACAGATGTCTCTTAAAGGTATACTGACATGACATTTCGGACTTTTCGTTTTTATGTTTATTTCCTTCAATAAAGGTTGTTTACCTCGAAACTTTATACGAAATAGTGACAAGCCTCAGGGTGCTTTAAATTTAGTATAATAGATTTTCCACGAAAATATGAAGTTTGTTGCCACTGAAATAGAAATGGCGAACAACTCTTGTTGCGTCCCGAATCGGCCGGGCGTATTCTTTGATTGTTTCCCATCGAGACAGGCCCTTTCTTCAGCGTCGCCCAAACGGCGACAGTGCCCGACACCGACGTTGACGGGCAAACAAGCGCCCCAAATCGGCAGTGCGCATCGTTTGTGTGTTTCCCCCCTATGCCACCGTCTTCAACAGCGGCGACTCGGCGCGACACCGGCTGGGACGCGATGACAAAGAAGCTCACGAAGCGACCACAACCACCATCCTTCGTGGAAGCGGGGGCCAGCGCGTAGGTCACTCTCCCAATCCTGGCAAGACGAACGCCATTGAGAGATAGAAACGAAGCAGACGACTTTCGTAGAAGGAGTGTGAATTCCCTGTTTCCAGATTGCCTCGTCCTTGCTTCGAAGGTGCAACATTAGAGGCGGAGTTCTGTAAACAATACGACCCCTCTGATTGGCCGCACCAGATTCCCTAGTCGCGTCAACTAGGGAAGACCAATTTTTTTATAAGGAGACACCTTGAGTGCCGTGGGGTGTCCTGACGTGTTCTGATATGTGCTCAGACATGTAGTGAGCTGAGACATTCAAAGTGCTCCCCCTTGGAGTGGGCTTCCATATTTGGAGCCACTGTAAATACTGTAAAATAAACCCTCTTTTTATATCGCTCTTATTCCCGGACGTGCACATCCCTCTGGCTGAAGGATTACCGGCCCAAACGCTACCCTGAGTCCCAACACTCTGCATTCACATTAAAAAAAAATAGATTTTACCTTTGAAAGTTTGCAAACATTGTACAACCCGATAATAGGCATATTCGTGATCATAATGTATATCTGTTGCATGTTTACCGGTTTTATGCGTAGCAGTCATTTTGCTTATTTTGTTATTTGAGTTACGTTGGGTATCGTGTGAAGAGAGTATTGACTTTGTTTCACGCCTTTTCAAAACCCTAGCGACTTGCATACATCTTGATTTCATGTGTTGTGGCTTACATCTGACCTTCAATGTTTTTGTTCATTTTTGCTGCTGCAAAATGTACACGAACACGGGTCAACAGTATACCTTCTGCTATTGGCCCAACAATTTTATTGCACACTGTGTGTGTGTGTGGTTTGAAGGAAATAAATGAAATGAAACCGGTTTCTGTTTCGCTTCTCGGGAGGTGTACGTAAGCAAAATGATCATGAGGTGTATATCTTCTGACGTTATAACACAGAAGGCAGTCACGTGGGAGCCTGTGACGTTTTGCGACGTTTTACCGCTCTCTGTCGAGCTAGCTCTGTGACGCTGCTACATCGGGCCGCGCAAGTGTATAGCAGCATAGCAGACGACCGCGAGATAGATGATAAAACTGTCTTGATTGAAAGAAAATTTCTCTTGAAATAAAGTTCAATCGACTTCATTTACTTGATCATATGAGGTTATCGGATATGAGAGTTCTGGGGCAGAAAAATTTCTCGAATATGGCTCGAGTAGGTTATACAATTCGCACAGTCATACAGAATATTTGCACGAAGCGTTTACCTAGACCGACAAGCGCCTTGCGTACGCACCACTGCACTGGTGCAGACCGTGTGTGCACCAGTGCACACTGCGTGCATGCACCTGCACGCACTGTACATTGTACATACAAGGGTATAGTCGCTTTTGTATATGCATGTGACATATTCGTCCGTTCCGCGCTGCTTAACATCGGCTGCCGCAGTTCCTCCGATCCGAAACCGATCTTTGGAAACGCTTCAGTCACCACAGCCTTTTCGTGGCCCGTACGGTCATAGCCTTGTCTGTATATACCACGCAGCACACACGGCAACGGATGCGAGCAGCTAGAACGTTCGGCATAATCAAGTATACAGCGAGTTTACATTTCGACTTCAAATAAATATATACACTCTCGGGAGAAATCTCTGGTCATCATATTCCGAACTAACAAGAATAAGGGGACCCGGCCGAAGGCATCGAATTTCCTTTAAAAAGTAACAGGCAATGAAAAACCTGTGGATATACAGGCTTACTGTTTCTCGTCTGCAACGTGAAGCAGGGCAGGTCAAACACATGAACAGAATAACACGTTTTTACTCAAATAACACGATATGCCACACTTGCGGCCACACTACAACATCCCCGTAGGTGCGCAGGCGCCTCGCACTGATGTGCGCATCTGATGAACCGAACCCATATCTTTTATACGCGCGCGCGTTGCTTTACCAACTATAGGTTACCACAACCCGCCACCGTCAACATTATTGGGTATACTTGCGTGTACTTCTGTATGTGTACAGGATTAGCCCTGGTAAGTGTTATCAAGCGCCGCTCACGGTTATTCATCATTGTTTAAATCAGTGATCGCGCGATTTTCCTTAGCGCAAGTAAAAAGATAACCGTGATTGTGCATTGATTAACGAACAAGAAAAGAAACACGAAACTTTGTTATGCTTTAATCAATATAATAATTGTAACAAACGCACGCGCGTGCGTGCTCGGATACGTTGGAGGCATCGCGCAATGAGCGATGTAATTCATATGAAAAGCATGACGTTAACACACGAAGACAGTGGGGAAAGGGGGCTTAAATTGTAGGAGCCCCATTGATTTTGCTTTCTTGATCTCATCAGATATGCTTGAATGTTGTCTGTTTCGGTATTGCATGTCAATTATCCTGTCTAGAGGCTTATACATGAAAAATGACAAAATTGACCTTGTTCAAATTTGGCCGTTGTTTTTAGTACGTTTTGAACTGTTTTAGTTTGTTTAGTGTTAATTATGTGCATTACGAAGTACCGCCTGTTATCGCGTTGTCAAGTACAACGCCTCCTGGGTCCAGTCAAGCCGCTTACGGTAGCTTTTGGCCCAGGAGGACGTTTCTAGTTTATACTAGAGGAATGAATAAAGTTGAAGTTGATAGACCAAACGGGCGCAGCTGCCATTCTATAGCTCAAGAAGAAGGGAAGCTGGGCAGTCCATGTAATGCGTATAGGAGGGATAACCGATGGTCTTGTTACACTCACAGAATGGGCACCAAGGTAAGGGAAGCGTTGTCGAGAACGGTACACTGGATTAGATATAGTGTGGTAATATTGAGGAAATCTGAAGCAAGCTGACACGCAAACACTGGACTTAATTGGAGATCGCTGGGGGAGGCCTTCGTCCAGCTTCGAACACAAATCAGAATGGTGATGACTGGGGATGACACTGGTGTAGTATTCTAGCCCACACAGCCACAGCTGTTTGAAAACAGCTGTGGTGGTGTATATCTGAGCGTGTGGTCACGGGTTCCATTCGCGGCCACAGGGAATGTCCAGAGAGACCGCGCTGCCATCGTGAAAAACAGAAACCATGTCTTGTTTTTATTTTTGTTTTTTCGTGGCACACGGCTGCCGTATTGCGATGGGGCGGAAGGCAAAACGTCCTGTGCACTGGACTTTTGGTGCACGTCAAGCAGCCTCAGGTGGTCTAAATGTATCCGGAGCACCTCGCTATAGAGGCGTCATCCCACAGGCCCTGTTTTGCTCTAGGACGTTGACCCCTCACATTAATTATGTCCACACCGCTTTGGGGTGTGGACCTAATTAGTATGTGGACCTAAGCGGCTAGGCAAAAAACCAGCACGAAAATACACCGCAATGCAAATATAAAAGCGCACACGCACACACGCGCACACGCGCACACACACAACTACGCCGCAGCACACAAACGCGCAGCAGCGAAGCCCGCTTGCGGTCGCCAAAGAGGCCGCGCATTGCGGGGAAGCAGGCAGTCCCCCGCTGCCAGCGCGACGACGAGGCCAGCGCAGCGTGTGCAACCCGCCTCGCCTCCGCCATCTTGGCAGCAACCACTCAGCGCAGCAATCCCCCCCCCCCCCCCCCCCGGCAACGCTCATATATCCCCCCCCCCTCCCCCACTCGACTTCCCAGCGCTCAGCCGAGCGTGGTTTCTTCCCCTCGAAAAAGGCGGAGCGTCGCTAAGGCGGGCTACAGAAAAAGGAGGAAAGAGAGGGGGTTGTAACGTAGCCAGCGCTATACTTGGCCTGCACGCAGCGCACGCAGCAGCCGCCGCCGGTGCCGACACGAGACCGGCTAGCGAATTATTCGATCCGGCATTCGCTTTCCTCGACGGGGCTGCAAGAGGCAACGCGCGACCAAAACAAGACGCGAAAGTTGCAGTTTCCCTTCCCACGAAGCAACCATCTCTTTTTTCTTTTGCTTCTCTCTTTTTCTTCAACCTAGTTAACATACAACAGCTACGCCTACCACCTTTATTGTTCCGCAAACACACTAGCGATCAATATGAAAGGAAATACTCAACTCCTCTTCAAGAGACCGCGTGTACATTGACTAAAGACACGTATACACCGCGTAAAATTATTCGAGCCCTTCCACAGTCGCAAAGCTAGCTTTCCTGCAAGGCAGTTTGTCCAACTAATGGTGGTGTAGCCACGAATAGGGCGCCCTTGTGCACTGCTACAGCACTGCACAAGAGTTCAGAAGTTGGCTCTCGTGGCGAAGAAACCAAACGAAAGAGACAAGCACCAGCGTGTAATTGGATTGGATTGGATTTCCTTCTATACGATCATGTTCAGCTATCACTTCGTCTTCATTTGAACGATGACCGGTGCGGCCATTAGCTGGGCGGATGAGCAGTGCAGGGAAACGCACTTGCTAACTAGGAATCGGCTATGTATTCAATATAGGAACGATTCATGGAATTCAACACGCTGAAGTAATACTGCGTTCATTAGAGAAGCCGCGTTGTGGCAGGCTCCAGAATGATTTTGACCACCTGGGGTTAATTAACATGCACTCAACTAGTACGCGAGCGTTTTTCTTTTTGTGTGTGCGTGTCTATGTTGGGGCGTGGAGAAGGGGGGGGGGGGAGGGGGCATTTCGCCAACATCGAAATGGGGCTAATAACCGAACCCGTGGCGTGGCGTTTTACAGCAAACCGCGCAGCCACTGAGCTTCTCTGGCAGTGTGTAAGAAAGCTACAATGTTGCATATATGGGAATAAGATTCGAGTCCACGTATCACGCGTAATAGTTACCTGAAAACGAATTCGGCGTTTCCTGTCACATACTGCCAACTCTATAACTACTGCGTACATGTATGAGTTTGTTTACGATCATCTGTGTATATCTGCGAGCATTTAATAGATAGCATCCATGATGAACGTTGGGAGCGAGAAACCACAGAGGATTCCGAAAACAAAAATGACATAGCGATGTTTCTCTATACGGCTGCTTAAAACGTAAAAAAAAAGCAATGAAGTACAAGAAGGTTCATCTGTAATTTTAATATTAGCATATACTCATCCTAGTTTGTAAACGTACTGCACAACCGTTATAGATAAGCTGTATTGACTGGTGATTTATTTATTGTGATTCATAAGGGAATATGTAAGTGTGCACTCGTCACCAATGACGGTGATTCTCCGTGAGGCAGTTACTATATATACAACATCGCAAACACATAAAGTCTACAGAAAGTTCGTATACGCCTTCCTGGGAAAAATTTGGGTATGTGCCTTCAGAATCCTTATACCTTAGACTTACCGACATTAAAGCATATTGTCGACTAACTTCTACATGCACTTCCTGCGAATAAACCACTCAAAATTCCAAGGACCAGAATAGGCAAAATTAGCTTAGTTTGGCAGCGACATTTCTCTACACCATATAATAGTGATTTTATAGGAGGTACTAATATCTATATACGAGACAAGAAGCGAAACCGAGGGGCTCGATTTTTAGAGGTTGTGGGTTTGGCTACCCCCGGTGACACCGTTATCTTTTCGTCCACTTTCATTTCCAGTTTTATTTTTTTATTTTCTACATTTCAATTTCAATCACAGTTAACTTCCCCGATGCTTTCCTCGGCTTCATTATCTGTCGGCCTCGTGCTCCATTGCATAAAACAACTTTTTCCTCAAAAAGTTAACTGGAACGCCCATGCATTTCGTCGTACACTTTGAAAATTAATATATCGAAACTGGTTCAGTCCTGAGAAATCGTTCCAAGTGGATACGCCTTGCGAACTCAGCGTCGTGGATTGAAAAGATGTGCCGTAATACAATTAATTAAAAAGTTAATTAGCGTAATTATGTTAATTATTCAATTAGGCGTTTTGATTTCTCGAGGAAGTAATGGCCGCCTCATCGAATAGTTTAGATCGAGGATTATAATTTTGCTATATGCGGCAGGCAATTTTTAAAAATTTAGTGCAGCCAAAGTAAAACACCATGTATACACCTACACTAAGCTTGTACAGCTATAACCTAGGCATTCGGTCTTCCCACTTCTGAAGAATTTATGCAAACGACCTGTTCAAATTAAGGTCCTCAGAACCACAACAAAGGATCGGTAAGAGTCGGTGACCACTTTGCCCTGTAAATAGTATGTGGCCAGCTTAGCTCCAAGAGAACAAGTTTATAAGAAGTCAAAGAGGTTCATAATATATCTCTAAATAATCCACAGACTGTTTACTCTGGAAAAAAAATGTTATGCAGGAATTCCGCTGTAGCACTGCTGACTTTTCGTTCCTTTAGTCGACTTTCAGATGGACTGTACGATCAAATATCATATATAACATAATACATAACGCATAATTAACGCACGGTACTTACTTGTACCTTGCCCTTATTTAGAGAATAAAACCGCGATTTTTTACTGTGCCTCGATAAACTCAGCGCAAGTTGAATAAAGCCGCAGCTATTCGCAGCCAGCTCCATGCATTCTTGCAAAGAAAACCATGAACTTAGCAAGCTCTGCAGGTCCTTGCGGTGCATGGATCAGCTGCATGCTTGTAAACAAACGGGTGTATAGTGCAGGCAAAACGAGCAAACGAGCACGCGTTAGTTTATATATATACTGCTCTGCTCTTAGACTACCAATCCTTACGAACTCTAAATTCTGAACACTTGCTCACGTTCACGATTCTTGCCTTTAGGGAACGTGCACGTCGGCGTATATAGTCAGCTAATTTATTTCTTTTTACTCCACTGAATGTGACGCCAGCGCCACCACACGTTCGTGACGTCACACTCTGAAGCTTTTCTATATACATGCCACGCCTGCACATTGTCCATCAAGGTCTGTACACGCGCGGTGTTTAGCTCCAACGCAAACATACACTTACGTTATGTCGAGACCATCTGCATGCGGGCTGAAAAAAACAAAAGAAGTGTTTATAGGTAAGTTGCGCAATCGGCCCGCCCCTATTACGTCATGCCTTCCCCCTCTCCTGATTACACGGCTTATCGCGGGTTATACGCATCCTCCGCGAGCGGCAGGCTTTGATGTATACACGCACAACACCTTTCGCGAGGAGGTGGCATGCAGCCCGCTGACAATGACGCGACGGGACGCTGATCATGACAGCAGCCCGAGAGCAAGCTTTATTGTAGCCCGTGGCTCGGTATCTTTTCTTCATCGCAGCCCAGAAAGAAACAACGTTGAACATATAGTATACACTAGACAACACGGGATATGTAATTGGACGCGAGCCCAAGAACCGCGCAGTAACAAGCTGTGCGAACAGAACGTATATATGTATATACGTAATCCCTTGGGCGCCGCCTCTGATAGGGCCTGCCTTGAGTAAGTATAAAGAGGCGGGGAAAAGGTGGGGTGGGGCGTTACGTCTACGTGCTTCTGGTTAACGTTCTGTCTGCGCGTAACCTTTCTCGGCTCGACAAGCAAATCCGACACGCTCACGGCAGATGTATGTAACTGGCTTCTAATATATGCCCCACGCATCTCCCCGCTGTGGTTATAACGCATTTTCCCAGAAGGGGCTCCAGGCGAACAGCACGGTGTCACGTGGTTAGCGCGATTATGAGCCTGCGGTGAAGTCAGACACTATACATAAGGAGATACACTAAATCAGCTTATAACTTGCTCTTTTAGCACTCAGTTTTCACGTCTTTTAGGCCAAGTTATAGACGAAGACGAAACTCAAAGTGTGCCTTTAACTGCATCGCTGTTGCAGTTAACATTTTTCCTATGTATAACTGCTTGTACATTTTTTTAAACAAAGCATAATAAATAATGCCACAAAAATTTCTGAAGCCACAGGCGGGAAAATTAGACAAATCCATGTACTGTGCACAAATCGATCGTGAACGAGTCGGAGTGCCAGAGCTTCCGCTAATAATTAGTGAAGGAAATAAAAATTTGGAAGGATGCTTAAGCTTTGCCTTCAAGAGTGGAACGCAGTAGCATTCAAAGTTTCCTGGCTGCTTATCAGGATTTTTTCTCGTATATTCAAATTACAATCCGACGCTATCCACGTTTGTAGGTTGTGGTTAAATCGTACGTTACAATTTTTCTGACGGATTCCACTTTGAGAAATTCAATTTTCGTTCACTAACACCTTCCGCCAGGCGAAGGGCCTGTGTGGTCGGAGTGGTTCGGGATGATGTGGTTCGGCATGATTATTTCTGCCAGACGCCGGCGCTTAACGCCGACGCCGGATTTTCCGCGACACGGGGCCCTTAACGCTGTCGCGTTAATATGATTCAGGCCACCAGAGTTGATCAATTTTTTTTTTCACTGCGGCGTAACAGTTGTGAGCTCGAAAGTGGATTTGCTATGTCGACCCGTCCTTTCCGGTATACTCCAGCATCGTCAGGCCACCTTCTCATTCTCACCTTCATCCTTATGCAATATGGCGTAAAATAAAAACTAAAAGTATGTACGCAGGTGTAATGCCACACTGAGAAATTGCACGTCACAATCAGTTGTATACATATGCGTGGTCTCACACCCTTTGTCGAGTAGAAGGGGGGGGGGGGAGGTGTATTCAGTAAGTGTTCACCTAGTGGACATGCACATTTCGTCTTGCTGCAGTTCTGATTGGCTGGGGTGGGGTAGGCGTCAGAAGGAGACAAGCTCCCACAGCCAATCAGCACTTCAACAGCAGACGAAAGGGACACGTCCACTAGCTGGACACTTACAATCAACCAACAAACCAATCAATTAAATCATTCAATAATCAATCACAACACATAAGGTTGTTGGGACTCTGGGTCTATAGCGTTTAGGCCGGTGATCCTTCAGCCATGGGGATGAGTACGTCCGGGAGTAAAAGCGAGGGAAAATGGTTTATTCTACGTATTTACAGTGGTTCCAGATCATCATCATCATCATCAGCCTATACTTATGTCCACTGCAGGACGAAGGCCTCTCCCTGTGATCTCCAATTACCCTTGTCTTGCGCTAGCGTATATCTCCACTTGCACCTGCAAATTTCCTAACTTCATCATCCCACCTGGTTTTCTGCCGTCCTCGACTGCGCTTCCCTTCTCTTGGTATCCATTCTGTAACCCTAATGGTCCACCGGTTATCCATCCTACGCATTACATGGCCTGCCCAGCTCCATTTCTTCCGCTTAATGTCAGCTAGAATATCGGCTATCCCCGTTTGTTCTCTGATTTGATCGTTTGCTCCAGATATGGAAGCTCAATCCACGGGGGAGAACTTTGAATGTCTCAGCTCACTACATGTCTGAGCACTTATCAGAACGCGTCAGGACACACCCACTGAACCAAATGTGTCCGCTTATAAAGCAGTCGTCTTCCCTAGTTGACCCGACTAGGGAATCTGATGACCTTGGTGCGGCCAATCAGAGGTGTCGTATTGTTCACAGAGCTCCGCATCTAATGTTGCACCCTCGGAAGCAAGGAAGAGGCAATCTGGAAACAGGGGATTCACACTTCTTCCACGAAAGTCGGCGACCTGGTTTCTTGCTCTCCGTGACGGTCATCTTGCCAGAGTCGGGAGAGTGACCTTCGTGCAGGTCCCCGCTTCCACGAAGGGTGGCGGTTGTGGTCGCTTCGTGAGCTTCTTTGTCATCACGTCCCAGCAGGTGTCGGGCCACGTCGCCAGGTAGGCGTCCGGTGATGAAGGGGGTGGCATCGGGGGAAGCACCCAAACGATGCACACTGCCGATTTGGGGCGCTTGTTTGCCCGTCACCGTCGGTGTCGGGCACTGTCGCCGTCTGGGCGACGCTGATGAAAGGGCCTGCCTCGATGGAAACTAACAAAGAATGCGCCCCGCCGATTCGGGACGCAACAGGGTAAATAGAACATGTGCAGTGGGTCTTAGCGGTCGCATGTAGTAAACTTACTGTTCCAGAGCTTCAAGTTCTCGATCAGTTCACCCTCACACTGCCAACAAGACTCTTGAATGGACCTTTTTTCCAATTCAGCTATGCGCATGCGCGTGCCCTCGCCCCAGCTGCATTCCACACCGCGCCGCCATTATCGCAGGGCAGGTGTGCGAAGTGAGTGCGTGAACCCTTGCATGATCCGCGGCAATTTCCTGAGCTTGAGGGGCTGAACAATAATTTTTTTTCGTGTTCTGGGCGAGGATATTGGTTAAAGGAAACACGTAGCAGTTAGTGGGAAAGACTGCAAGCACTTTTGTCGATGAAAACGACTCCGTGAACCAACGCTCGAGCGATAGCTAGGTGCAGCGTTTGCGACGAATCTCGTGCCGGGCACTTGCTGTACTGTCGATTGCACTAACCGGCGTGGAATGGTGAACGTATTGCACGGGAGTGGAGCACACTGTCCAATAAAAATAAATATCCCATGTTATCAGTGAGTTATCACGCGATTCTTGCTGAGTGAGGGAAGCCTGCGTTCTGGTGACAGCATGACACTAGCGCTGTGATTATTGCACTTCTCGCCCTACGACTGACTCGGAAGTCACAACGGTGTTTAATCTACGGTATGTGTACCGCACGAATTTTACCATCGGCTGAAGAAAGCGTTACCGCATGCAGACGGAAATAGCTGTACGGTTACGTGGGGCCAAATGAAAAGAAGAATCTCGCCACACAGCCGATCAGAATGCATCGTGCGAGGCCAAAGCGACACACTCGCGGTGCCGCATTATACAAAACTCTCGAGTCTTACTTTTCGCAGGCAAATGAAGCTTTACGCGCCTGACAAAAGAACGTGTTGCGTCCACTTACCTTCTACTTAGCCCCCCGTACTGTGGTCGCTTACTGGAAAAAGGTCCACTACATAGCTGCCTCGCAAACGCAGCGGCTAAAAATTAATCTAAATTATGGGGTTTTACGTGCCAAAACCAGGATCTCATTATGAGGCAGGCCGTAGTGGGGGACTCCGGAATAATTTGGACCTCCTGGGGTTATTTAAGGTGCACGTGAATCTAAGTACACAGGTGTTTTCGCATTTAACCCTTATCGTAAAACGTAGTTGCGCAGGTTTCGAACGACTGAAAAGCTTTTTACAGTGAAGCTGGTAAGGGCTAGGTTCCCCAGGATCGCGTTCGGGTGTAGAAAAAAATTATCACCATCAGCATCTGCCTTGTCTCCATGTGCGTGGCGGTTTACTGCCTGCTGTGCCTTAGCACAGGTGTCCAAACGGATGGATGGCCCGTTGTTATACCCCTCTCCACCGCCGATGCCTCTTTCGCAAGTGTGGCGATACACGGCGGCGGTACGTCCCACCAATCGTTGTGCCCCGTTGTCTCGTGACGTAGAGATCGCACTAGCGCTGTTATCAGCCGTTGCCCTTTGGACTCGCTATGGGACGGACGCTTGTTTAACCACATATTCCAGGATCCGGATGTCAGGATCCTGACGATGCCGTGCAGTGTGCCGCGGCTATGAACACTGTGGCTCGTACGCTAGTCTATGACGATGGGGCGTACTTGGTGTAGCAAACGCACTACTCGGCCATCGCGCCGGGCGAAAACAAGACGCCGGTGTCCTTGCTCTTTGACGAACATGCCGAAGAGGCTCAATATAGTCAATATGATAATATATAAATTTAGAAACTGCAATATGGGTCATCAGGTAATTAGTTAAAAACTAATGAATAAATTTTAGTTAATTAGTCGATTATGCATTAAAATTTTATGCTCATAATTTTAACACTTTATATCGTTTAGGCCCTTGTACAGTGGGAACTTTTAAGCCTCTATACAGCCAAATTGCATTATATTCACTATAGCAGGCCCACCATAGTCACAGCTTCGCTGGCTTTTTTTTTTCAAGGAGCCCACATCCTCCTCCTTATTATCATCAACCATCATCATCATAATCAATTTATACTACGTCCACTGCAGAGAATTCTCCCTGCGATTTCTAATTACCCCTGCATGGTCACGATTCCGCCGTCTTATGTCTGAATATTTACTGATCTCAAAACACATACTCTAATCCGCCGCCACTCTATAGAATGTGTTTCACATCCTTTCCCACCGACAGTGTTGCTTGAATAGCAGATACGTTATCAGCTCTCCGCCATTGCATGATCCGCCCAAATACACTACACGTTCTCTTCCTATCAGCTCATATACAGGGTATTTCAGCGAACACTTTCCAAAAATTTTAAAGGTTGCCTGTGGCAGATAGCACAAGTATAGTTCATGAGCTGCATGGTCTACTCGAAGAGGCGGACATTACTTGCAAAAAAAAATTGAAATGCATAATCAACTAATTAACAAAAATTCACTCATTAAGTTTTTACCCATTACCTGATGGCCCATATTGCAGTTTACAAATTCTAGCCGTGGAGTTCGCAAGGCGGATCCACTTGGAACGAATTCTCAGGATGACACCATGCAGTTTTGAGATATTAATTCCCGAACTTTGCGGATAAATTTATTGGCGTTCCAGTTACTTTTGTACTTCAATGCATAAAACGGCGTATCGGCAAGCTTCCGTGAATGGCTTAGCTGTGCCTGCCATATAAGCTCCAATTTATTTATCTATTGGTTTAGTTTTAATAGTGCGGTTACACTGACTATTTTGGCTCATAGACACATGGACTGCTTTGCAGCAGTTCAAGAAGCTGACCGCCAATCACGAGCTCTTGTTCCCATACCATGCTAACAAACATCAGTTTTCTACGTGCTAATTTTCAAACGTTCCCTGAACTTTCCTGGTATAAGTCCTCGGTCGCTTGTTGTCCATCTCTAGCGCTTCTGAATACTCCAACGTCCCCTCCAAAACGCAGGCGATGAGCACTCTTACAAACCCCTAAATTCTTCTGGCAAGGCAAGCGGTGAATAACAACAACATTGCATCTTCTTGCGTGTACCCTTCTCATTCGCCGCGTTATCGATTTAGTTTCTGCCGATGTTTTTTGCATGTTTCTTAAGACAGTTGCGTGTGCCTTCGTATACCTCTAAAGTGCGCGCAATTCCATCAGTACTCAGGCGAAAGCCCGTATATAAGTTTCATATCATACATGAAATTTTCATAAATCGTAGCAATTTTATGAACTCATTGACCAATATCGCAGTCAATCAACACGTGAAGAGTATTGTGCACGTGCGTCCAAAAACGTGACCCTCTGGAACGGCGACGTGGCACCGTGGAGGCTGGGGTCCCACGAAGCCAACAAAACCATATAAAAATTAAATGGTGAAGTTAAACGCCCTGAAGCTGTGCAGTAGACATGGGACTAATGGTTGTAGATAGCAGGTTCTTCACCCAGCGTCTATTTTTAGGGGAGGGGGGGGAGGACTGCGCATTGTTCAGGACAAAGACAGTTACGTCTTTTTTTTTTTCTTTCAGCGACGTTCTTGAAACATAGTATCACCAAAAAATCAAATCGTGGCATATTCTCCACTTGGAATCCTTAGCTGCGATGCTAATGTCAACACCAGCTCCCAGGCCTTTGTGCGCAAAGGCTATGGAAAAGGATATAGCGATACGTAAATGATCACAACAATGGTTTAGTTTTAACTTTTCATTACCCCCTCCTATTTTTTTAGTAAAAACGTCCATTACTATGTCTCATAATTAACACCGTATATCTTTCAGGCGTGTATACAGTGGGCACTTTTAAGCATCTATACAGCGAAATTCGTTATCCACAGCAATGTATAAGGTGTGTTAAAAAATAAACCGAACTTTTGCTATAACACCTTTACTGCTTATGGTACAACATTTTAAGTGCTGTCCCCTACAATTAGGTAGTCCCTTCTACTGGCAATGCACTCTTCCCATCTTATCTTCCATTTTTGAAAAGCCTCCTGGAATGCAATTTCTGGGAAGGTGCGCAGGTCTCTTCTCGCATTGTCCTGAATCTCCTCTATGGTCTGGAAACGACGCCCTTTCACCGTGGTTTTAAGTTTGGGAAACAGGAAATAGCCTGCTAGCGCTAGGTCCGGAAAATGCGGTGGGTGTGACACAACGGGAGTGCACGTTTTACTAAATAGCTGCGGACAAGGAGCGACGTGTGAGCCGGCGCATTGTCATGATGCAACATCGAAGTCTGGTTTTGCCACAATTCAGTCCTCTCACTGCGCGCATAATTCCTCAAATGCGCTAGAATTCCCTGGTAAACTTCCTTGTCTACCATCTGACCACGTGGTACAAATTCCTGATGGACAATGCCCTTCGCAGTCAAAAAAAAAAAAGCCCCCACCAACATCACCTTGATCTCTGACCGACTCATGCGTGCTTTTTTGGACGAGGAGACTCTTTGCCCAACCACTGCGAAAACTACACCTTCGTTTCAGTATCATAGCCACAAGCCCCCGTCTCATCGCCTGCTATGATGTTCTTAAGGAGAGATAGAGAAAAAAATATTAAGATAAAGGGACGCGGCAGGGTCCATTGTCGCTTTGGCACTAATCCGGTGAACAGCTTGTGCACGTGCTCACTTCAGCAGCTGTAGCTCGCCAACTAACGGTCAGAGCGAAACACCGCAAATGGCAGTTTGTTGTCTAAACCTGCCGCTACGTGCTCCCTCTGCCAGTTGGCGCGCTATTTAATAAAGTTCGGTTTCTTTTTGAACACCTCGTATATACTCAACATAGTCCTCGTTATGCAATACTCATGGCGCTCTTTGGCCACCTCTGGCCTTTGCGCCATTAAACATCACGTATCACCCTCATAAATAGAACACGTCGAAAGAAACGAAAGCAAAGAGAAAGATCAATCTCGTTATAACTCGCATATACGTATTATATTTCTAGGTTAAGGGTTTATAAGAGCTTTGTTGGCGCAGTCCCTGTTGTGTATACGTCCCAGTACTGGGTATACTGGTGAACGCCGGAACATTCAGCCGTGCTGCCAACTTCGCTATCTTGTCAGCGCTAATTGGCTCACATCTGCAGGACGAATACACCCTGCAGAGGCTGCTGAAAAACGCTAGCACGGCGGAATTTTGAGTGTCCACAACAACACTCCTCATTGCATATGCTTTCTCTTCCTATCGCACCGCACGTTCGCACGCACTCCCCGTCCAAAGTCCGACACATATAGCCGCGTTCCGAAGATAAAAACAACTGAGACTGAATGTCCCGCTTCGATCTGTCATGTGTCCCGATTATGGAACAATCCGCACAGCGCGTATATAAGCTTATCTCTCCAGTTGCCCGTGAGACAAACTGCAGGTGTATAAATGAGGGTCGACTTCAATTCGGGCCCGTGCGCCGGGAAGGAGAACAGGCCGGCCAGTTGTGCAGTGTATCGCCACGGAAGCAAATGGCAACTTCGAAACGAGGCGACAATTAGAACGAGACGCGCGACCCGACCGCGACAAGCGCTCGTTTGCACCTGACATTGCAAATGAGAGCGCACGAACCCAAGTGGTCGCATATACGATGATCGAAAGCGTCGTCCGCCCCCTATACCCTCGATATCCTCCTCTCCCCGCTCGCATGGAGGACGATCGACAGGGGCCGTGGCTTCCGCCCCAGTGCACAGAATTGACAGGGCAGATGCAGAGAGAGAGAGAGAGAGAGAGAGAAGAGAAGGAAGGAAAGAAAGCGGAGCGCATGCATGTACGCAACACGCAACAGTCAGAAAAGGACCAGCACGACGTTTCGGCGAAGCGAAGTAGTCCTCGGAGGAACCCAGGCCCCGTCGCACCCTTGGAGCCGCACCCATCCGTCGACTGGCCTGTCCCCGTCCGTCGGGACGCACGCGAACGCCCGCTGCGTCACTCCGAGCGCGAGACGCACGCGAACGCATGCACGCTGCGACACCGGCACATCTCGACCGTCGATCGACAGGCGCCGCGCGCGGCACGCTTTGCATTATAACGCACGCACGCACAGACATACGCGGCTCGCAATTTTCGCGCTGTCCGTCCGCGCGGCCCGCATATCGAGTGTGTGTAGTATGTATATCATCTATCTAGAAATCTGTGCCGGCTGAAGCGGGGAGGGATACATAGCGGGGCGCCATGCAATCGTCCCCTATGGCGCCTATAAGCGATGCGGCAGTGTCTTGCTTCTGAAGGTGTAGTGCCGCAGTAGGTTTTCTTCGCTGCTGTATCAAAGTTGGGTCCGCGTACAAGCATGAAGCGTCTCGATGAACCTTTCCTTGTGCTTTTCCGTCGAGCGGCCGCGGTATGCAAGCGACGAAGTTTAGGGCAACCAGCGGTTGCCAGAGGGTGCTACAAGCTGTTTCAGCAGGCGACTAAAGAAGCGCGACGTCATCCGGTATACAGATTCGACGAAAGTGACACCGACAGTTTAAACTAGAACAGACACGCGCCTGCGGCGTATCAACGCTTGCCTTCGTAGCTCAATTGCATTTCGAGCCAAGCAGAAGGCCAGCTCATGACCTTGGGCATGCGGAGTAGTGTGTGCGCGCCTCCAGGTTCTAAAGAGCTAATGTCCATGGAGGGGTGCTCTTGAGGACTTTGTCAAATTCGCCATCTTGTCAGCTCTGATTGGCCCAGAGGGTTGCCACGGCCTCTCTGACTGACTGGCTTAAAATGCATTACAAAATTTGACAACATGGCGGAATGTGACGATGGCCAGGAAGCTGGGCACCTGTGTAGGCAAAGATGTGTGCTAAAGATTCCAGGAATAAATCGCAGAATGTATAAGCTTCCTCCGCTCCCTATTTACATGCTTAGCGTTGCGGCGGTGCTGTTGGCAAGGGATTGTTGTTTCAGCGCTGGTTGCCCAATCACGACTGACCGACCAGGATCCCCAAATTGTTGCTTGGCATGACCAGAGGCTTTTCCCCGCAGACTTAGCACAGCCAAAGCGTAATGTACCGTCACGTGACGATGCGCAAGTAGTAATCGCTGGGGGTAGGGGAGAGGACAGTAAAATGCCTAGACGAGGACGAATGCGCACCTTTTTATTGAAAAACAAGTGAAGTAATAGGGCTAAGTGTTATATAGAACGATCCGAACAAATAAAATGCTATCTTTATGCAAGATTTGAACATGAACGAAGCAGCCGCAAGCGCGAAATCTCTTTTTTTATGATTTCAAGGGGAAGACACAGGTGTCTCACTATCAGCAGCTGCAGCTTAAACTTCCTGTTCGCATATCAACGTCTTCCAGTATAGGTCTGCTCTAGTATCACTCGGTTATGCCAAGGCCTTTTCACGACCAATCCGCACGACCTTCCGCACGCGTACACAAATTTTGGTTTACATTGCTCGTGCTTGGAGGCATGTGCTTGGGCTTGGAGGCAAATGTGCCATTCGAGACGCTATATATACTGTCGCAGCAGCATGCTATACCTCCGGTGAGAGAGAGAGAGCAAGAAGAGGAAAGGCAGAGAGGTCAGACGAGCGTCCAGTTTGCTACCCTACACTAGGGATAAAAGAAAGGGGGAATAGAGAGCTGTGCAACGAATCTCTTCGGCTGATGGCTTGCAATGCATCAACATAAAGCAAGAAAGTTTAAAACTTATTTATGCTCGAAAAACGATTCAGCTTCAAGAAACAAGGTCGAATGAGCTGGGAATGTGGCGTCGGTGTAAGGTACACAGAGGAAAGTGCTTTTTTTTTTTCCTTTCAAGTTCTGAGCCCCGCGACACTCCAGCTGCAGCATATGGAGGACGGTCAGCGTCTGGCCGCATTTACAACAAATAGATTCATCGTCGGTCGGAAAGTAAGCGAAAGAGGCGACGAGGACTAGCGCACCTTGGGGTCTCACACTTTGCTTCAGAAAGTAAGAGCGTGAACCATGGTCTATTCGAAGTAGGCAGAAAATGACCTCAGTTTTACGTGTTTTGTTTGTTGATGGCCAATTTCCTAAAAGCGGCCTAATCGGATGGAGCATATTTGATGTTTGAGTATCCCACAGGCGTTGCCAATAGTTCTTCAGTGTTTTTAAGAATGAAAGCCTTCCTACCTACCGCATGGACAGCTATGGAAGAACTGCAAGATTTTACTTCCGAGCATACTTGTTCTGTGCACTCCCTGCCTCTCCAGAAACAACTCGTGCAAAACAGAAGATTGCGTACTGGTTGTGTCAACTACAGAGAGGTTGTTTGAACATTGAAAATTTGCAAGTTATATTTCTGAGTTCTCTGATTGCTCTGTTGCTCTGTCTCGGATGAGCAGCCCCGGCAACCCAGTGTGGTATAGGTCCGTCCGCCCTTTGGCAGACGAAGGGATTAATATGAACTGCTGAATAATTCTCAACATGAAGAAAAAACCGACAACGAAGAACCAGTTTCCGTATGCTAAGAAACGCTCGCTGAACGAACACAGAAGAAAAAAAGCGAAAAAAAAGAAGACCTGAGGGGGCTGGAAGATCACCAGCCATTGCGATGACCAGTGCGGCAGGCGCGTCCATTCGGACTATGACAGACGAAGGAATTTACGAACTGTTCACAAATACTGAAATGGGAGAAAGTGGCGACAAGGAACCAAGCTCTGTGTGGCATGATTTGTCCACTGAACTAACACGCATAGAAAGCTGGCACTGACTGAGGAGCAGTCATAAAAAAAGAAAAAAAAAGAACGGCAGTCAAAGGGTTAACGCGTTCCTAAATCTGCGTACGCAAGCGCTCTTGCATTTCGATCCCACTTGTTATGAGGTTGCCACCGCAGGGGATCGAACACGAGACCTTGTGCTGAGCACGCCGTAGCAACTTTGCAACAACAACGCCACAGAAAAGAAACAACGAGATGAGAGAGAACCCGCAACGAGAACAACAAACAATACCGCCTGCGATAGGCGACAACAAAAATAAACAGCAGCAGCAACAACAACATGACAAAGAACACAACAAGAACGAGAAACAATATCACCAATGAGAAACAACAACAACCACAACACAAGAAAAACAAAAACAACAAGACGAGCAAAAACACAAGAGCGAAAACAATATCACCAACGAGAAGTAACAGCAACAACAAGATGAGAGGGAACACAATAAGAACGAGAAACAACGACAACAACAACGACGACGATGACAAAAGCGAGAAAGACATCCTGCATGGTGCTCCGGAACACGTAACCCCGTTCGCCCGTGGTCTCCTCTCTCCGGCCTATCTCCCTTTTGTGTTGCAAAACAGCCTCACGACTCCCCCTGCAGCGCCCCGGCGGAAAGAGCCAGCCCAGGCACCTACGCGGAGCTCCCGCTGCGTGAGCGCGTGCGCCTTGGAAGAAACTGGGCTGCGCAGCGCATGCATTACACCAGCAGCTACCAGTCGCGCGCGGAGACCTCGAAAAGCCACAAGTATAGCGAAGGAACGGCTCTTGTTGCTAAGGGAAAGGGGGGGGGGGGGGCAAGAGAGTTGTTCTGAACGCAACACCCGTCGGACACTGTCCCGAACCACTACTGCCGTTGTGGTTATTATTTTTGCGCATATACTGCGCATAGCAGACTCCGTATCCATACGTATGTGCGCTGCAGCCACTCCTCCAAGTCTCCGCGCTTGCGTAAGAGAAAAACGTGAAAAAAAAATAAAATAAAATAAAGAGGGGGGGGGGGGGAGGTGATGTAGAGGTGAAGGGGGCTATCTCTCGTTACGTGTCTTCCCTCCGCATGCGGAGACAGCAAAAACAAACCAATATAGAAAGAAAGAAAAAAGATATGTCCAGGTCTCGGACGACGCGACACCATGGAGGAGAACGTTGGAGACCCTGTCACAGTGCGCGGCATGCTTCACTCAGCGCGGTCTTGTCAAGCACGGACGACGACTCAATAGCGATCGCGCGAGAGGGAGACGACGAAAAAAAAACAACAACAAGCAGGTGATTTTCAAGGAACACTACCGGGCGCTCCCTTTTTGACGACTTAATGTATACACCGCAATGCAGCGAGTCTTGCAGCAGCTTGTCACGTTATATGCGTCGAACGGTCGTAACCGTGTGACACACCGTGCAGATGTCATTATTCAAACGGCTAAATCATGGAGAAACGGTTCATTGGTTCGGCAAGGGCATGGTACCTATGTACTGTCATAAAGTTAGGAACAGATTTTTCTTTCTTTGTGTGTTTGTTCATGGTCATGGTACGTTATCACTCGATAGCAACAAACATTGCGGTCGACATTCCAAGAGTGCATATTGCCAAGGATACCTCTTCTCACTCTTGCTTGCATATCAACAACCAGACCGCACTCTATAGTTTTAATGGTGTCCTTAATGCTTTCGGTGCACAGCTATCATCGGATTACGTCCCTGTATGGAACGTGCTCGAATTTACATCCGTAGGGCATTACGGACCCCAACGAATTACGGCCGTTGTGGTCCCTACATTCACCCCAACTAGGCCTTACCATTTCAGGCATCAAGAAGGAGGCACAAATGTCGCCAGTGGCTTAGAAACGGGAATCACTGTTGCTATACTGCTCGAAGACCGCAGTGACCACTTGCATGTTTACACCGATGGATCGGTCATTCGATCTATATAGTTCAGCAGCTGCAGTGCTTGTCCCGGCTAAATCCACGAAGGTGAAATTCGGGACGACACCTTTGACATGGGCGACCGTCGCTAAGCTCATACAGCCCTACGTGCAGCACTTCAATTCGTCGTCAATCAAGAAACGCCCCAGAAATGATCCATTTTTCGCGATTTCAAGGTTGCCCGCCGTCGATAGAGTTCACCCTCTGCGCTGTTGCGTCGTGCACGGATCCCATGAACAACTTCTCGCGGACACGAGAGAAATTTACCATTGGGCAGTTAAAAAAGGACATGACATTGTATCAACAGCTGCCATGGAATTCACATATGCCGTGTCGTAAGAAATGAACCAAGCTGATTCATGAGACCCCGTGAGACCCCGTGATTGGCTCGATCGGCCAATCACGGGGTCGATTGCGCCGCTATGATATCCTGACGTCCAGAGGGGACGCAGTGGGAAAGCGCCGCTTGCACGAGAGCTTATACGTTGGTCCGATGAAATTCGCCAGACATTACAAAGCATGCGCCTTTGCTAAACCCTGAATCTAGAGCTCCGCCTTCCGCACGGCTTACAACGACGGTATACGTAACTCTGATTTGTCATCAATGGCTCGGAGTATATATGGCATTCACAAATGCCTGCTCTTTCCGTCATTGGAATATGTCAGGTTTGTGGGAGCAAAGTGACAATTAAGTGCGCACCTCCTGTATGCTTGTATTCGCTCTGGTGCACGAGGGAAAAGCGCTCTGCACCACGCTCGACAACCGTCCATTTACGGAAAAACAGAATTTTCGGATCACGGTCACAACCCACGTCATCCCGAGTTGCTCTAAAAACGCTATTGTTTTTTTTTTTTCTTAAAGCATAAGGACTGATTAAAAAAACTATTTAGTCGTTGTCGCTTCCCTTCTCGTTTGTGCGGACAGATTCTCTTCATATCTTCCTTTAATGCGAAAGCATTTATATGCCCCATTATGCGAAAATCCGTCGGCGTGACCGAAAGATGGTACCAAACATGGCTGACGCCGCAAAGAGTAAAAAAAAAAAACACGTCAAAAAATGATCGGATTGACGTCACATTTCGCAGGGAGGTTCCTGTCAACAAATAAAGTTAATGACTTTGTAAAGAAAATGTGGTACATTTCGATCTGCGTGGGAATCGAATTGGGGCCTCCATGGTGGGAGACGAGCACACATTCCTGAAGCCACGGCTGCTCCACGGTTCTGGCTTACTAAATGTTTGCCTAGTGCGTTCATCAACCGGAGTTGCCGATCTGGTTAACCTCTCGAATTTTCTTCTCTCATTCTCTATCTTCCTTTATTTTCTGTTCATTAAAACTTTTTGCTAAGTCAATACACCGACAGCGGCGTGACAATATATGTAGTTTTCACAGCGCTTACCGTAAAACTATTTACACACTTAAGAGGTGTAAATCGATCTATATATCACACCTTTACGCCATTTTTTGGATCTAAGGGTGTTAGTTAAACACCGATTTACAGTCTTATTCACTTTTAAGGCTGAAAGTTATATTACAGTGTGCGCCTGTAAGTATTAAACAGAATAGTATAGTCCTCTACTGGCTTGTTAGGCCAGAAAGTACGAAAAAAAAAAAAACAATAAGTACGATGGGTTGAGACGCCGCCGGGAACTTTCGGTAGTGTGGCCGTGACGTCCTGCAGACTTGGAGACCGTCTTGTCAGGTCCTATGCTCGTTTATTAATAACGGACTACGTATCATATTACAGAAACTAAGGACACAAACTTAAAGTGAAATATTACCGGCCCCCAAAACGATCCGAATGCATGAACACAAGTTGAAATACGGCACGTCAGCACTGAGGTTACAGCGCTAAGGCTTCGGCAGAAAATTAGCAATCCATTCGGCAACATAGCCCTCATTGGTTCCAGCAATAACGTTTTCCCGCAAGATGAATTAAAACGGAGTTTCGAAACAATTCTTTACCGAACTAAGCTGATTTAGTTTCGCCTCCTCTCGTGGTAACAGTCACCGCTTTGCTTTTTAAGAACAATTTAGTAACGCCGACTGACTTAATTTTCCTCTTTCATTTACCTGCTTCTCCAGACAGCTCACAATACGACAACCCACCGTCACTTGACCGAACATTCTTACTCACAGACAAATTTACCTACAAGTACGTAATCTATACGCAATCAGCCAAAACATATACGTGCCGTTGTTCACTTAGTGTTCCCTAAGCGCGTGGATCACGCGTTGCCTCTGACACTCGGCGCGTGCCAATACGGAGTGGCACCAGCTGCAGGCGAACGTCTTGTCGAACGAGACAAGACGTTCGCCGCCGCGTCAGGGCCTTGGCATCTCGCCTCGACCGCCCCCTGGTGTTAGTAGCAGCGGCATTGCAGGTACAGGGAGAGAGAAGGGGGGTTGTAGATCGAGGTGGTGGGTGCGTGCGAGGCATGCGTTTCGAATCGGCGACCGCACCACCGTTGAGGGAGAGGGGGAAAGCCTACATGGCAGGGCAGCGCCGGCAGCAGAAGCGGGTTCTGCAAGACTTCAAACGCACAACTGCACAAATGCACAAACGCACACAAGCAAGCAAGCAAGCAAGCAAGCAAGCAAAGTTCTTCGGGAAGCCTGGGCGGCAAGCGTCGTCATGACGTTGTTGGCCGGAGGTGGTGGTGATTGCTGTTGTTGTGGCGGTGGTGGTTGTAAAGAAAACTCTTGGAGTGGCAGTCGCCAAACTATTGTGCAGTGACAGGTGAAGCCGTGAAAATGCTTGTTTTCGTGCGAGACGGAAGACCAGGGGCGGCTTGCACGAACATTCAATAACGAAAATAATAACGAATCTGAATGAATCTAAATTCGTTATTATTTTCGTCATTAAATGTCCGTGCATGACTGACTGGGAGTTCCTGACTGGGAGATTACCACTGTCGTTGAAAAGAAAAGTGTGCAATCGTTGTATTCTACCGGTGCTAACATAACGGGGCAGGAACTTGGAGGAACGATGGAGCGAAATACGTTAGGCGTAACGTTAAGAGACAGGAGGAGAGCGGTGTGGATAAGAGAGCAAACGGGGACAGCCAATGTTATAATTGATATTAAGAGAAAAAAAATGGAGCTGGGCAGGCCATGTAATGCGGAGGGTAGATAACCGACGGAACATTAGAGTTACGTAATGGCTGCCAAGAGAAGGGAAGCGCAGTCGAGGACGACAGAAAACTAGGTGGGGTGATGAAATTAGGAAATTTACAGCTGGAAATTGGAATCAGCCAAGGCAAGACAGGCGTTATTGGAGATCGCAGGGAGAGGCCTTCGTCCTGCAGTGGACATAAATATAGGCTGATGATGATGATGAATGACACTCGATAATAGACCAGGTTAGAAATAAAGATACATGACGTCATGGCCAGTCGCCCCTGCTAATGAAGGTGTACCCAATCGTAACCAGCATGCATACCAAAAAGCAAAACAATCTAATCGCATGCAGGTAGGTGCTAATGAATATGTAACAGGTGTTGCCTGTTACGTGCTAATTAAATGCGTCTCATAAGCAGCCTCATGTTTCGACAAATTAAAACTGACTAGCGGAGCCATTGTAGAGTATAACGAGAAATTCGCTAAATCAATAGTTGATATTTTATGGAGCTTTGACTTATCTCCCTTTAGTTGTTTGCAGTCACTCAGAATCAACAAACTTCTCTTTGCTCACTTTTTTTCTGATGTGAGTTACTGTCCAGGAGTTTCATGTCTCATCTCTACGCATCATGTTGATACAAATTCAAATCGGGACAGCGGCGCAGCCACTGCTAACTATAACGACAAATTCGCATTATCGGGTGTTACTGTATAAAGTGGTTCTACTCTGTCATCAGAGGTCAACCGTCGAACAACGGAAAGCGAATTTGGTTTCGCCAGGTTAACAAATGTTGGTGGCTGACGAAGATACGTACCGTAGTCGAAATGTTGACTTCAGGCTGAGGCTCCCATTATTCGGACGCTGATGATCACTGAATACCTTGTCGTGCTACTTTGGTATCCTTAGTTACGAGGTCTTTTCAGCTGCAAAACTCTATCCTTGGTGCAAATTTCTTAGTGCAACTTCGTCCTAAGCGCATGTCTGGTGTCCTTAGTTGGGCATCTCTACCTTAGTGCACAATTTCCTTTGTGCTACTCGGTCCTTACAGCAAGTTTGATATCCTTAGTTGTGCAAGTCAGTGCGAATTATCCTTAGTGCAACTTATCCTAGTGGAAGTTTAGAATCCTTAATTGCTCAAGTCCATCCATAGTGAAAATTTTCCTGAGTGCAATATTGGTATTCTCATTGCATAACTCCATCCTTAATGCAATTCCATCCTTAGTTGCGCTAGCTTGATCATCATCATAACTCATCATCATCATCATGACATAACATCATCATCGTAACTCATCACCTTAGCCCAACTTTCTTAAGTTCAACTCTGCCCTTAGTGCAATTTTGATATGCTTGTTTACCCACTGTATCCTTAGGCTGCAACCACAATTGGAATAATATACATAATCTTACTTCACATAGCGCGACTTATCATGCGGCCCCGAACTTTTCTTTTTTCTTCCCCCCCCCCCCTTTTTTTTTCTCCCTCTAAAGCGAATAGTTTTCTTTGGCTCTTTCGACCGTTTTCGTGCTTGGTCGGTGGTCGAGGTGGTCGATGGTCGGACTCGGCAACGAAAACGTTCGTTCGTTTGCTCTCTCTCGTTCGATTTTCCTCTCGTTATTTCGTTTGTTTGTTTGTTCGTTCATTCATTCGTTCGGGCTATTCGCTTCCAATCATCGTCGATGGTTTCCGCGCAATATATATATATATATATATATATATATATATATATATATATATATATATATACACTTCTTTTCGACCGTCCTCGGGTGCAACCTGTCCCGTGGACCACGTCGCGTGTACGAGTCACCACCGCGCTGCGCCCCCCCCTCCCTCCGCCTGCCTCTCCCGGTCCCTCCGTCCGTCCGCTCGCCGGATCGTCGCGGCGTTCGGCCTCATCGTTCTACCCCGCGGAATGCGAATAGCGCGCGGCAGCAGGACAGGGGACGCACCCAGTCACGCGCACGGCACTCGCGACAAAAGGAACGTCGGCGACGCGCTCGCCTCTGGGTGCAGGAGCCGGCCGGCCGTTTCGGTCGGTCGGCTGTAGCCGGTCTGACGCTGCCTGTTTGGCCCCGGCATATACGGGACGGGCTCGCGATGGACGGTTCGCAGTCACGAAGCTCTTCGCGAGGCCGTTTTCTTCCACCGCCGAGGCAACGCCAGGCGAGTCCCTCTCTCGGCGGGGTAAAAAACGAAGGCGACGTCTTGCTGCACACGTACACACACACACACACAAGGCCCGCGCTTTCAGGCGCTGCGTCTCTCGGCTCGACTGCTACCTATATACTAGAGACTCGCTTCGAACAACGGAATGAAGTACAGCGTCCCGCCACATTTCGCCTTCTGTATTCCATTTTTTTTCTTGTCTGTTTTAATTTGTTATTATTGGAAATTATTATTATACTCTCTCCCTGTTCTTCGGTGGCGTGCTAGGGGGTGGTCCGGCGCACGTCTCACGTTCTATATACCTTTCTGAATCTTCGTTTCGGTCATTTATTAAATTTTTTATCGGGAAGAGGCCCGCGTTGGCCTGGCCCAGCGGTGTGGCGCCTTCCACGATGACTGCCATGGTGATTGCATGCGGCTAAGGAAACGGTGGAGGTTTTGGCATGCCCAACCCCACTTCTCAAAGATATTCCTTCCAAGGACGTCGTGGTCGCTTCCCTCCCCCTCTGCGAGCAATATATGAGCGCTGTCGTTGTTTGGGAGGCTATGAATGTGACCGAGAAATTGTGCCGTATATATGAGGAAGAGAGAGCCTTTCGGCCGACCAACGCAAAATCATGCGCGCACGTGATAGGTTCGATACCCGAAAAGAAAGGTGCGCGCGTTGTTCCGTGATAAGAATTAACTATGAAGTTAGACAAGCCTGTGTATTGTGCGTGGAATTCTCTCATATAGACCGCGCTCACTCTTGGAGTAGGCTTGTCCTTCTATGTAAAGTGTGTGCATGCAGTGTCGATTTATAAAGATTAAATAAATAACCAGAGTGGCAGCTTGGGCACGTTAGTATCCCATACGGAGGACTTTATAAAAAAAAAAGCGCAAGCTGGACATGCACAGACATAAAAATATGTCGCTAGCACGGATGAAGGCACTCTCACAAGTAAAGTCAGGAATCGAAGTATTCAACACCCTGTAAATACAAATCTGTGTAGAAGTTAAACCAGTTCGCAGGGTAGACAGCTTGCGCCCGGTCTGAGAACTTCTTTAAAGAATCTCGCGCCTGTAGATTGATTGGTGGTTGCAATGTTCAATAAAAACACACACACACACACACACCATGACTTTGGCTTACTTTGCAGAGCCACGTGGACTACAAAAAAGGTTTGCGTAACATCTACTTGTCATTCACTTAAAAAGCCAGCGTGCTGAGAAATTTGTCGAGACCTGGTTCCTGCTCGACGTCTTTTTTACTAACTCAGAAAGTGCACAATAATAAAAAGAAGACCTAACTATCTACTTTGTGGTGTCGATCATCTCAACCTACAGTGATATCCGGTTATATGACTATCTGATAGAATATAATTTCCACAATGCACTTTGGAAGTATTTTTTTTTTACTTCGAAAGTTCGCCGTCCGGCATGCATAAAATATCTGAAGCAGGCATGATGCATGCATAGTTTGTTATATTCAATGAAGTCCAACACAGATCCATGGTGTATATAGAACATAGATGCATCGATGATAGTCAGGAGGGCGTATTGAGCTTAATTGGCTCCACTTTCGACAGGTAGATGGCGCCTTGATGAGCGCTTTCTGGGATAACTCCACACCTCTTGGTAACTATTTCCATAACGCCAACCTTGGATCAGCTGAAACATGTTTTCTTTTATTACCTTTGCTATGACAAGAAATTGCTGAGAATAACTTAAAAACATGCTTCTCAGTTCCATTCGCATGTGGCGCCATCTGTCGCTGACGATAAGCAGCTGGAGGCGAACGCTATAGATGGTGTCCATGATGTTCTCCCGGCTTTGCAATTGCTTCCGGTGCAAGTAGCCAGCAAAAGCATAGCCTTCGAGATCTGTTTCCACTACTTGGAGGGAGCCGTCACTTGGCCGTGGATTCGGACACAAAGTATATAACGCGACAGAGTTTAATGTAAATAGTAACAATTTTTTTTTTCTCTCTAAATGCGATGCCCATTTTCAGTGGCTTTGTTGTGGCACAACTTTGTTCTCGCTTCTTTTTCTTGTTTTTTTTTTCTTTTCAGAAAGGAACGAAGCTGAACAGGACAAGTAATACGCAGAGCAGATAACAGGCTGTCTGTTAAAGCAACAGATTGTGCGCCAAGTGATGGTAATCGTGGTTGAGGACGGCATAGGATCAAGTTATGGAATGAACTTAGGAAATTTGCTGGCATCCGATTATGTCAGGGGACGCGAGTCGTGGATAATTTCAGATCGCTTGGATATGCCCCATTCTTGCAGTGGACATAGCCTAGGATCACGATGCGTGAGCAAATAGCACGAAGAACGTGAAAGCGCAAACAACATTTGTGGGATGGAGGGCGAATGTAGCGCGACTCCACAGAGGTCTAAAAAAATGAATCACGAAGCACGTGCCCAAAATGAGAATGTAGAGATTGAGGGTTCGCAAAAAGAAGAATGCATAAAGAATAACGCCACTCATCCATGTGGTCGCGCGACGTGCGTTAGCGAGCGAATCGGCGGGGAAATCAATTTCGCGTTCACGCGCATTGATAAGAAACGTGTGCCCCTTATCGGCGCCGATGCGCCTATTCACGGAGGTCACCTTTAGCGTGGTCAACTCATTCTTCACAATTGAGGACAAAAAAATAATAAAATAATAAAAAGTAAGAAAGGAAACGCGAAGTCAGCGCTTTTGCTGCCACGTTGCTCTTGCTCCTGCGAACGTTGCTTCACCGCACAGGCTAAAGACGTAGGGGCGAAGCCTCAGCAAAACCGAGCCGCGCACGTATCGCAGGGAAGCAGACAAGCAGGCAAGCAGGAGAAGCCGAACCCAAAGAAAGAAAGAAAGAAAGAAAGAAAGAAAGAAAGAAAGAAAGAAAGAAGAAAGAAAGAAAGAAAGAAAGAAAGAAAGAAAGAAAGAGAAAGAAACGGCGCGTGCGCGAGGGACTTCTTTTCTCTGCGGAGACCAGGCTGTATCAAGGCGCCGACTCCCACCCGGGGAAATGCGGCAAAGAAGAGAGCCACTCCGTTGCAGCAGCGTCAGTCACAGAAACACAGCAGCAGCAGCGTCCACGGCAGCAGCAGAAGCATAAGCAACAGTAATGACAGTCAGGTCGAGGCAGCATCGACGAAGCGGCGCGCAAGAGTCCTCGCCGTACTGCGTGCAGAGTCAGCGACCAGATCCATCACCGAGCACCGCTGACAGCGCTAGCCGCGGCTGGTGAAATAAATGAAAAAAGAAAATAAATTCATCTTTCTTTTTTTTTCCTCGTGAGTCCAAGGCGCGTCGCACCGTCGGCTCCGGCTTTGGCTGGCTTCGGCCGTCTACCTTGCGCTGGCTCTCTTCTGAAGACGTAAGCGCGAAGAGGAAGCGAAGAGATGGAAACGCCCGCTAGTCGTCCTACCCCCCCCCCCCCCCCCTCCTCTTTCCAGCTCTAATGCCGGTCTGTCGAGCGGCAGGCGTGCCATTGGAGGCGACAGGGGTGGAAGGAAAATGGGGGGGGGGGGGTCCCTACCACCACCATCGCGGCACGTGCCTGCGTGCGCCTTGTTTCTTTGCGATCGATCGCTGAGCGTCGCCCGAGGAACGGAGAAGGAAGGCTTTGATCGATAGCCCGGGCCGAAGACTGTCGCTGCCGACGCTAGCGGCGCGGTGCGGCGGCGCGCTGAAATGTGCCGCGATAGGATGGAGGAGAGGGGAGAGAGTTGCCGTACTGTAGCCTGGTCTAATAACCATGCAGCGCTAAGGAACGCTACAGTTGAATCGGCCAATCAGAAGCACGTAGCAGGTGTTCGCTATAAGTGCACGTGTTTCAATCCGCGTCACACGCCCGACGGTCCGCGGCCAGCGGAGTGTCGTCGTCTGCTGCCGAGAACTGGAGGAAGCAGACGACACCGTTGTGTAACATCATAAGCGTCAATTAGGGGGTGGGGGACGGTTGCTTTCGCCCCCATGACCCCTCCCCCCCCCCCTTTCCCCCGGGCTCTGTCTCTTAGATGTATGCGTTAGTAACGTCTCATCATGTGATTCTGATTTCGGTTTGTTATCCTCGGACATCAGCGATCACCTGTCAGGGTTCTGCTTTATTCCTGTAAGACGTCAGAAAAGCACGAGTACAACAGATACATACAAAACACGACAAATTAGTCGCGTAGATCTGAGCAAGCTTAAGACGCTCATCGAAAATACAAGCTCGAACAGTGTATATGACGCCATTTATGTGAACGAAATATATTTAATGTACATCGAAAAAAAATCTTAGAGAGCTACAACAAAGTTTTCCCGGTGTAGTTGAGAAGAAGTTTCGTAGAAAGAAGTTGACGAAGCCATGGATGAATAAGGAGCTGTATGATGAGATCAACATCAAACATAAAATGTTCGATAATTTTCTTTAAAAATCCGGACTTCTATGTTCTTGCTGCATACAATAAATACAGGAATGAGCTAACCAAAGAATTAAAGACGACAAAAAGCAATTACTTTAGGGAGCGCTACTTGAATTCAGTTCAATTTGAGTAAATATATAGGGAAATTAATTTAACTAATGGAAAGCTAATTTGCGATCAGTGTTGTGATGATTTTTTGAAGCGTGTCGCCAATGCAAGACGTAAAAGTTGCTAAATTTCCCCTAAATTTTGCTGCAAAGTCGTTAAAATTGTCGCTATAACTTTCTAGTAAACTTTAGGTACGAAGACGTTTCGGAACAATAAAACCTACGCTACAGCGTGGCGTAACTTCTTGATAGAAACGTCTCGAGGTTTGTTTACCGTCCTTCTGAGTGAGAAATAAACAGTGAATTTACCAGCATTTGTGTAGTTTGCTTTTACTGTCCTATTATACTCACATAACTACGGACGATGACAGCTGAAATTTGTCATTTATCCTCAGATTGCGAGGTTCCGAATGCAGCACGACTCAAAAGAACGCGTGCAACCTGATTTTACTATAGCAGGCAAACGACTTGGTGCTCATTATCCATGAACATTTTCTAGTTCTTGGCGCTCCTGGAAGGATAGCGAAATTCTGAAAGACGCACAAGGTCGTATGCTAACGCTGCGATGACCTTTACGTGACCTTTATGCAAGTCACATACTATGTATACGCTTCCGGTCCTTCGTCTGCCTGAAGGTTCTTTCACAGCACGAATTTCTCCGAAATCCATGCGATAAAGAACCAGTGTGTTCGGGCTCACGTGAATGAGCCCTGCCTGTCCTATAGGAATTTCTACAGGCGTTCTGTCTCAATATTCACCTGCTGCTTTAGAAATTTCACACTAAGGTATCTAAATGTCCACCAAACGAACGTATTTAGTGATAGTGCAAAACCCGGAGTGTTAAGGCCCGATCAAATCAGTTTCGTAAACATTAAATAAAAACATGCCTTTTGTGAGCACATTTTGAGTCATGTATATGATCGAAGGCAGCCGTTGGTTCATCATGGTCACAGAACCCACGCATCGTACAGCCCATTTCGGCCGCTCATTGTAGCTTTTGAATAATAAAGAGCATCCTATAGAAGGCTATTTTCGAAGTAACTTTTCGAAAAAAGTACCAAATCGCTAAATTGAAATGTTTGTCGCTAAACGGACAAGAAAGTCGATAAATCTAGCGACAAAATCGCTAAAATGGCAACGATGCCTGCCATAGTGTTGATATTATTACTCCTAACTACGTGGAAATGACTTGTACGACGCTATAACTAAGCATTTCATTGACGTTGGTATAGTTCATCTGAAGATTATCAACGGACAGACACCGCCTTTCTTGACCACGCTGTTTCGCTGCCAAGCTCCGTTATACTCACAACGACTATATCTGCGCGTTAAATACCTACACTGATCAACAATGTTAAATGCCACATATCAGCCGGATAACGATGACCTGAAAACCATACCGATAAAATATGTTTCGAGCCACATATGCGATGTGCTGTCATAGATTGTGAACCTCGTGGTAAAAACTGGCACTTCTCCTGCCCAACTAAAAATAGCTCCCGTGATACCGAACTGATGTATCCTATTACCGACCGATAACTGTATTGCCCGTGTTGTCTGAAGTGCTCGAGGGGTCATTAATTGCGTATTATGAAGTATAAATGCCATGTCCCTCTCAGTATGGCTTTCTAAAAAGGAAATCTACAAAGCAAGCCCTGCTTGTTATTAAAGACAGAACTATTGATAATATTGAACACAAAAAATAGCATCGTGGTTTGTTCTTAGACTTCAGAAAACCAATTTGATTGTGTGTATCATTACATTATTCCAAGTAAACCGGCCAATAACAGAGTCCGAGGTATTGCATTGGATCTACTAGAGATTTATATATCAAATAGATTACAATATTTAAGAGTAAACAACGTGTCCTCTGACCGCCTGCCAGCAATGTATGGAGGCCCACAGGGCTCTATTTTGGGACCATTGCTCTTTGTAATATATATTAATGACTTTACTAACATTCAAAATGTTCCTGATGTAATTGTGTATGCAGATGACAACAACATGTTCTTTAGAGCTGCCTCTCATAGTGAACGTCGAAAATATGGTAAAACCATGCTTAGGCTACCTGCTATTATGGCTGCAATATAATAAGTTTAGTTTGAATTCGTCCAAAGCAAGGTGCATAACATTTCCGCCAATGAATACCACTGACTCCTGTTCTATTAGTATTCGGTTCGGGAATACAAAGCTAATCGGTAGTAACAAGTATAAAATTTCCGTGGATGCTCTGGTTCCAAAAGATTTTGTCGTGGAATGGCCACGTCTCCAACCTGATACCTGCATTTAAACAAATGTATTATTGGTTGCGTGTACAAGCTTACCAACCTATTATCTGTGTGGTTAAAACATGTCAATATGTCATGCTCTTTTTTCCATTCTAAATTGCCCTATTGTATTCTTGTGTGGAGGACCACGACATATTCTATTATAACCTTAAATCCTTCAAAAAAGGGTTTTACGTTGGGTGACGACGGGGCTTTTGTACTCAACCCTTATTTACTCAATAAGGGTTTATCAGAGCAGATCAAGTTTACTCATTCCGTCTAATGCAACATATTAACCGCAACAGGTTACATGTTTCTAGCACTACAGAAATGAACAAAATGTATAATTCACGTTCCAAAACACATGACCTGTTCCTTTTACAAGAACCAACTGCGGTAAGCAAGATCGAAACTATGAGGTAATCGCAGCTCTGAACACTTTTCAGACGATATTGACTTTGCTCTCTCCGCGATCACTTTCAAAAAGAAAGTTAAACAGCATTTGTTAGCCTGTGATTCGTGCGTTACTTAATTTTATAGTTCATTATGTTTTTCTTTCTCTGCGTTTTTATAGTATGGTGTCCCTTTTACAAACATGGCGCCGTTCATGTGTTGACTCTTACGATTACTGGTTTTAACGCGATAGCGTTAAAGGCCCCGTGTCGCAGGAAATCCGGCGTCCGCGGCCCAAAAAATCATCCCGAACCACCCCGACCACGCAGGCCCTCCGCGTGGCGCAGATGCGTTAGTGAATTAAAACTTGATGTGTCCATGTATAACGTATGACCTACACACAATGTGCACTTCCTGTAGTTGCCGTTGCAGCGTGTTACTATGTGTTATGTTTGTATGCACTTCTTCCCTGTACCAAACAAATGGTACAGCCCATTTCAGCCGTGCTAATTCCTTTCGGAAAAGAAAAATAAACTTTCCTTCACCTCAGTGCATATCAGACATCTGCGATGTGGCCGATAGTGTTGCTCCTGCACTTCAGGTCTACATGAATTATGAGACTTATTGACTTGTATCGTGACAGGCGCTTGCAGCGTTGCCCGTCATGTGGACATCGGTGGCTTACACTTCTCGAAATCAAATAATCCTAGGCATCGTGGCGGTGTATACCAATCGTATAATGCAGCCGCCGTGATCGGGAACCGAACCAAACACCTAGTGCGCCGCTGCACAGCCACTGAGCAACCGCGTCTGTTCAAAGAAAGGAATGAAGAAGAAGAAAATAATATTTTAATGTAACGCTTACGGTTGCAATCTGTGTGAAACGGTTAATTAAATACCATAGATGTTTTCGTCTTCTGCGGCGCATTTTGCACTTTGTTATGCAGCCTAGAGGTCAGGTGCCTGCCTGTCAAGACGCGGATCGAGACCACCACCAACATCGCAAACCACGTGACCCACGCGATCGCTCACATCGCACTGCCTCCGGGATCAGCGCACACTTCATTACACCGTCTCCGGGAGGGGACGCAACACTGCATTTGCTAGTAGGTATACAGCGTCTGACCGCTGGCGCCACACTGCGCCGCTCGCGCGTACCGCGTTTCTAGGTGGTTCCGTTCACCGAGGGCGCTCTAACGCAATCATATGGTTTGCACGAATGCAACCCTTGGAAGCGTGGCTGTTTGGCTGAATATGGAATGGTGCAATCCATAAACAGAGAAATGTGGCGTTGCGAGGGCATGGAGAGTTGGCAGATGACAAATCGCGATCTGGAATTCACGCTCAAAGAAGGCCTCTCTACCAGTTCCCTCCCTCATCTTCTGACGATCTTCGGACATCAGTGCTTAATTTTGATTCCCGGACGACCTCCCTTGTGCCTTCGATGCAACAGAGTAGGGCATATAAGAAGACAGTGCAAAACACCACGCTGCGCGAAGTGCCACCGTTATGGTCATAATGCAGAGGCATGCGTTGGCACGTATGCTGACAAGCTTCGTGGCAGTAAACCGGTGGACGATGACACCATCGTTGACCACCTCATGGATGTAAGTAAGGTCGTAGATGCCTCTGGCGAAGCGCCTGCTGAAGACCACCGGGCTGAGGAAGTGCAAGTATCGGCAGCTGCGGACACTGCTACAGCGAAGGTTACTGAAGAACGTACAGTGACCGACCATGAAAAAGACCCTTGTGCAACGTGGGCCGAATCACCACCATTTCGGGACCAGCTTCATCCTGCCGAGGATACTGAAATGACTGAGACATCCAAGAAGCGTCCAGCCCTGGCAGATGATTTGGAGTGCTCTGAGAAAGAGCCGAAGGTCGCCCCGGCTAAGGCGAAGAAACCCCTCCATGGAGCCCCTGTGAGTGCAGATGCCGCTGCAGTTCAAGAAGTTCCTGCAGCTGCGATTCCTCAAAGGGGTGGGACAGGCAAAACAAAGGTAGCAGCGCTACGTGTAGGCGCTGCGCCTCAGTAGTGGAATCATGGCGGGCGCCCTTCCCTTAACATTTGGAACACTGAATGTCCGTGGCTTACGTAGTAAGCGACGGCAGGGTCAGTTATTACACTTGTTGCGTAGCCGTGCGTTAGATGTTATTGCAATTCAGGAAACAAAAATCGAATCCGATGACGACACGGCGGCTGCTGTAGCTCCATTTCTTTCGGAGTATGAAGTATGTGTCAGCCACGCGATTGGTGTCTCTGGAGGATGTATGATATTTGTGAGGAAAACGCGGCAATGCAACGTGTTGGGACTGTGCACTGATAGGTAAGGGCGCCTTGTATGGTGTGATGTCAATATTGATAGTCATGTTTGGAGGTTTCTTTGTGTGTATGCGCCAAGTAAGGCACGTGACCGGGAGGACTACTTTCTCTCATTGACCGAGCACTTACGCAATGACCGTGTATTGGTTGTCTTAGGTGACTTTAATTGTGTGTGTAGTGGTCAGGATCGGTCGTCTACAAGGCAACGCCATGATACCAGCGTTGACGTTTTGAATGCCATGACATGTGACTACCAGCTTGTTGACGTAGCGGATCATGAAAAAGTCCCTTTTCGCTTCACGCATTTTCAAGGTACATCTCATGCAAGGCTAGATCGGATTTATGTATCTTTACCTATCCTCCCTAGCCTATAAGGCTACAGTGTGCACCCTGTGTTCTTTAGTGATCATTGTTTGGTGTCGGTTTGTTTTGGCAACCGGCAGTGTCAAAGTTCGCGGATGAATTGGGATTTATGGAAAATTAATAATCAGTTACTCTTACATAAGCCTTTTCTCAAGCGCGTCCCGGAAATCCTTAATGACGTTTCAAGTCGTAGTTCTTTATCTGTCTTTGCGCAATGGGAGACATTCAAGCAAGAAGTTAAAATGATAGCCATCGAAGAAGCTTCCATATTGTCTTTTGAGAAAAAAGGAAAATATAAAGAGTTGTGCAAGTTGCTAGATAAGCTGCACGAACTTGAATGCCTGCATCCTGGCAAGTACATTGAAGACATTGATAACGTTAAAGCACAAATGCAGACAATGGACACTGAGAGATACAGAGGTGCACTAGTTCGAGCGCGTACTCATCGGTATTTGGAGCAACAGCCTTGTAGTCGTTCGCTTGGTGATGAGCGTCGGCATGCTCTGTCGAAGCAAGTTCTCGAGATAGAGTATTCCGGAGCGATTGTTAATGACCAGGATAGAATAATGAAAGCGTTCACGGATCATTACGAAAATATCTTTCAGTCTCACAAAGTAGTTAAAAGTGAAGCTGTAACGGAAAATTTTATTTCGTTGCTGCCACAGCTCAGTCAAGAAGAATGCGATGACGTTGATAGAGGCATAATTATCAAGGAAGTGGAAGCAACCATTGCTTCGCTAACTAAGGGCAAAACTACTGGGCCTGATGGCTTGAGTGCGGAATTTTATCAGTGCTTTTGCTCTATATTGGCTCCCTTTCTGCTTAAAGTGTATGAAGAAGCTTACAGGATTGGATACCTACCTGCCACGCTCTATCAAGGGCACACAGTACTTATCCCAAAAAGCAGCGATGCAACAAAATTGCAGAAGGTTGAGGGATATCGCCCCTTATCACTTTGCAACGTGGATTATAAAATATTTGCTAAGATATTAGCTAGTCGCCTTCAAGAAGTAATTCGATCATTGGTGGGAGACCATCAAACATGTGGCATTAGAGGAAGATCAATTCAGACAAATATCCACGTTGCACGGTCTGTGCTAGAGTGTGTGACAGAAAGTGCGGGTCAGGTTGCAATAGTTCAGGTTGATTTGGCAAAAGCATTTGATAAAGTTAATCACTGCTTCTTGTTTAGTGTTTTAGAGCACATAAACATTGGATCTCTTCTTTTTAAAGGCATATCCATGTGTTATGCTAATGGTACAACAAGGCTAATTGTTAATGGTTGTCTATCTGACTATCTACCTCAGGGCATCGGTAAGGCAAGGATGCCCCTTGTCTCCTCTATTATTCGCTTTGTACTTGGAACCGCTTTGTGCACGAATTTTGAAGGATCATACCTTTCACGGGTTCAAATTGTTATCTAATGAGGTCCGGGTACTAGCCTATGCAGATGACATAGCCTTCTTCTGCGCTGACAATAAAAGTGTGGAGACTGCCCTTGCCATAACGCAGTAGTTTTGCTCAGCTTCTGGTGCAACTGTGAACTTTGAGAAGAGTTCCGGATTTTGGTTCGGTCTATGGTGTACAATGCCAACTCACTTCGCAGGTAGTCAGTGGAGGCAAGACTAAGTACTTAGGTGTACCCCTCTCTCAAAATCGCAACAGTAATCCACACTGGTCAGCGGAAGTTGCAGAAGTACAACGTAAGGTTCACAACTGGCAGGGGCGGCAATTGTCCATATTTAGCCGAGCTGAAGCTTGCAATCTGTTTCTAGCAGCTCGACTTATGTACGTCCTGCAGGTATTACACTGCTCACGACTTAGGTTGCAAGCTTTCCATCGTGTGTTTGCTACCTATATATGGAACTCACGTGTTGAGGCCATGCGGCGTGATAACCTTTTTCTTCCTCTTGAGAGTGGTGGTCTTGGCCTAGTTCACCTTTTTGTTAGGCAACTTGTCTCCCGGTTATTCTTCTTTCGTGATGTAAACAGTCCTTATCTAAAAGAGATGTTACAACTTCGATTAATGAATTACCTCCCAGAAATAGTCGTGTCGTCATCTGTCAGAGATGCACCACCTGCTCCTTGGGGCTTCTTGAAAGAGGTTGTTGAAGGCTTTCGCTTTCTTAAGAGTCGCTTTAGCTTGGATTATATTTTCACTGCATCCCGTAAAGAAATTTCTGCTGCACTGATAGACACATTGTTTCCTGTTCCCCATTACCGTGCGCCTTATTTGGAATGTTGCTACTTAGATGTACTCAAGCGTGTCCGTCGAATGATCATTCCTCCAGGGATCAAAACTTTTTTCTTTAACTTACATTCGGCAGCCCTTCCTGTCAAAACCTGGTTAGAAAAAAGGGGCTGTTTCGTGCCGTGGTCTACAAATTGCCGTTTGTGTCCACATGCTGAAACGATTGATCACTGTTTTGTCGATTGTAGGGATGCCGTGTTCTTCTGGGACATTCTCCAAAGAACACTTAAAAAAGATTTAGACATCACACCATACACAATTCGTTTCTTACCTTTTAAAGATCCCTGTGACCCACCATATGACATGTTCTAGTACATGGTCTACATAGTCTCTGGCGCAGTAGAATGTGTGACAGGCACGCTGAACCACCGCGAAGCACTCGGTCGTTTTTTCGGGAGTCGGCTGCCTACGTTCGTAGTGTGTACGCTGCTCAAGAAACAGCGCCGGACTGGATGACTTTATTGGACGCGTGCACATGCTTGCCTGACTTTTGAATATGTACCTATAGCGCCTTGGTCCTTGTGTTGCTGAAGATACTGCTCCCATGCAATAAAAAATATAAAAAAGTGGCTGTTTGGCTGAGTGGTTACGGCGCTCGCTTCGGGATCTTGCGTACGCGGGTTGGAAACCCGCTCTGGCTAAATTTTTTTTCTTAATATCACGCTTTTCCCTTTTTTTTTCTCTCTGTTTGCCAGCGCGGTCGCTTGAACCCCGGCGCCACGGCGGCAGCCGTGGTGCCGGGCGCCGACGCGCAGCGGCGGTCGTTGGGATGTTGCGGAGCGCAGCGTAGCAACACCCCAAATAAAAAAATACTGCTCCAGTCAGGTAGACTGCTCCCTCCCTGATAGTGAGATTATATTTGGATCATCAAAACAGTGATGCGTTTATAATACCACCGATCCCAACAGCAGGCTAAGTCACCACCAGCCCAGCGTTTTCTCCGTCAACGCCTCCTCCGTTCCAACGGCGCCGGCGCCAACGCGCGAGCGGCGCAGCGTGGCGCCAGCGGTCAAACGCTGTACCTACTAGCAACTGGAAATACGCCTCCGGGACGAGGCCAAGTCTACCAATTGCACGGCCTCCAAGATCGGCTCACTTTAATCGGCGAGAAACCGACCCAGCAGAAGCGCGCCGGCGAAGAAACCGTAGAAAGCTTGGCTGTAATGAAGGGATTATGCTCTTGGAGGCGTTTGTTTGCGGCGCTGATGATATTTAGATACCGTTTATTTGTTGTACCACTCAATTCAACAGCGAACACAGCCGACCACCGGCGCATCTGCAGGAGTAGCACAGATGGAACTACACATCAACCGATTCGTTACATATAGAGTTGACCACCTGCGCGTGAGGCTATTCGACAGGACAGCAGAAGCAGCCACGGCCAGGAAAAAATGTGGGAGGGTTCGCCTATACAGAAAGTTTAAAGACCCTACCACGCTGATGGAAAAAAAAAACAAAACAAAAAAAAACTGCAACGCATGGCTCTCGGCCGCGACAAAAGGAGAACCGCCACCAGGGCGCTTCCGCGAGGGCTTTCCTCTTCACCGAGGCAGCGCGGGAGACGGCGCGGATAATCCGCAGCTCATCCGCTAGCGCACTCTTGGCCACGGTCTGGGGCGTGCACGCGGCGGTGTATACGGTGGCCCGTGTAATCTGATTGTAGCGCCCCCCCCCCCCCCCCTCCCCCCGTCTCTCTACTGCCAATCCAGCCGAGACGAAACGAGACGAGCGCGCGGCGGGCCTTCGCACCCCGTTCTCGAGTTCCACGGCACTGCGTGCCAGAGCGCAACCCGCACCACCCCCCACACCCCCCTCGCCCGCCTCACGAATATTCGACGCACGCGTTCCGTTTCGGCACGCGAGCAGGAACGCCACCGTCGAAAGGCACCGCAGGCGCTGCGAGTGAGATAGGAGAGACGCAAGTGTAGCCCCTTCCTCCGGCCACGCGGTATTATAGTGCGCTTGACGGATCACACCAGGGTGGTGGCGCGGCGGTCGGTATGTGTATTCCGTTCTGTCAACTTTTGCAACTGGGGGGTTTCCTACGAAAATCGCCAGAGGAAAGTGTGACGCTAAAGAGTATGCGGGAGCTGGAAGCATGGCTGTGCGGCCGGCATAGGAATGACGGTTAATACGTGCATTCGCCTATGCACTTCATCCATCCGGCTTCCAACGGCTTTGTGACTGCGCAAGTCGATCATTTTCAGCAGATGTTGCGCTCTAAATGTAACCATTTGCAATGATTATAACTGTGTGAAACATTTCTTTGTCTCATTGTGCTTTAAAAACTATGATTGCTCTGAAATTTGGAAAGATAAAACGTAAATATATGGCTACTACCAATATATATATAGCTGAACAATAGCAGTGGCAAAGCTCCCAGAAGAAATTTTTTCACTGTAGGAAACTCAATATGAAAGGTACACTCCGTTTTGTGTGCAGTGCGGTGAGTGATATTATGTATAGGCGAGACGCTATAGACTGCCTACTAGCTCTAGCCCCGTAGCGGCAATGTGTTTGACAGATCGCACCGGTGGGGGCGCGGCGGTCGGTATGTGGATTTCGTTCTGTTACCTTGTAGCCCGCCGACGTTCGAACATCTGTATACGATTGTTCTTAGCTTGGTAGACGATATATGACACAATCGGCTGGCCGGTTATGTGTACTGCCGGCAATGCTAGACGTAATATGTCCTGTTAACAACATTTAAGCCGTATTTCGAGGATGAGCGAGCTTTAACGGTGATAATACGGCTTCGATATACGCATATAAGTAGGCTTAGTCACTTGAAAAATATTGCTTGCTGTCTTACTTACACAGCCCTTCTAGCACGGCCGGAACTCTCTCAAAAGTGAAATAAGTATTTCTTTCTATATTTCGTACACTAAGGCTTGTACCTGGCAACGCAAGCAGAATGGATCACCGAGGCAATAAAAAGACGTAAAGGACAAGAGCTTGGTCAGTGTTCGTAATGTCCCATGAACGCGTATATACATATACGTACCAACTGGCTCCAGTTTTCCATACAAACCTGCTGCGCCAGTGATGGATACACATCGCGGCCCAGAACCGCGATTTGGCTGCTAGAATTCAGCAAAATGTACACCGCCGGGCAGCTCAAAGGGTGTGTGTACAGATTCATTTACGTGACGTCATGGCGAAGGCGGACTTTTTTCATCACAGCTATATAGATCCACTGCTGACAAAGCCAGCGCTCGAACATCGTCCTCTCTGTGTCAATTCCAGCTTACTTTTCATCGGTTGCGCTACGTATAGCAGCGCATGGCCTGACGTTGCTAGAACTTCTAGCATTGCTAGAACAGTATCACGGTGTCCCAGGAACTATTTTTTGGAGTGCGGAGGTCCAGAGTGCAGTCGCAGTGCGGTTTCGCTGGTGGAGCTCGCAATGATTTCTTAAGCTGCTACTGAGCAGCCGCATGTCCCCGGCATGTAGTCACACCTCACACCGGCGATCGCCTGAGGTCGTGCGACCGACTAGGACTGGACTGGCCACAACAGAGCGACACGCGGCGACCGTTGTTGACATGGAAATGTCTCGCGATCGATGCCGTTCACGTCTGCTCGTGCACCACTATCGGCTCGTAAAATAAGCGTCAGCATATACAGACGTCCTGCTCCTGCGCCACTCATTGGTTCGGTAGGTTTGCGAGTGCAGTCACGTGACTGAAAAAATCGCGAGCAGCGAGCGACGTGACCCAAAACAGTCGCTCTTCGACCAAAAGCGACTATCAGCGACTAATCGCTTTGCGATCTACTCACTCGCGAAACCTCTGCAACTCAACAGTGTCAATGAGCACTTATGCTTTTAACAATTATCACGCAACTGCAACGCAGAAACCGACGACGCACGAATGACAGGGGACCGACACAAGTGCCGACTTTGAACGAAATGTTTGTTCTCAGTTTCACCAGATAAATATGTATAGAACTCCATAAACACTTGACCACCAACCGCAAGATATGTGGGTAACAAAGGAGCGAAGGCAGGAATCTCTCTAAAAAAGGGGCAAAACAAAACAAATCTGCAAAACTGACAATAAACATTTAGTCGAAAGCCAGCGCTTGTGTCTTGGCCCCTGCTATTCGCCCTTCATCGGTTTCTGCGGTGCAGTTGCTTGAATGTGTATTACCAACGAGCCCGTTCTTATATTCTATCAACAGAGTGCTAATATGGGTCAATTGACATCCCTTACAGAAGCAATGCATGACATTCAGCTGCATCTTAGCATACATTCTATTGAAAGCAGCAGAAATTCAATAAAAAGACAACATGACGTCTATAATTATTGCTATTAGGGATCCGTATACTGGGTGCACTTTGATCGGGCAACAGGAGATGACGTACACGAGCTCTCGTGATATGTCATCTCCCCTAGTTCCCGTCAGAAGCACACCGTTTTCATCACCAAACTTATACCCCGTTTAACCCGATATACAACTGTAAATAGCCGCGCCAACCGAATATGCGGTTGCTGCTGACCTGTACACGTCTCTCGACCGGCAAGTCATATATGCACTGGCACGTATAGGGTATATATAGGTACACATATACCCAGCACAACCCCGCCTCACGAACACTCGGGCAGACATCTGTCCCTGTCGTGCGTCGTTCCCGGGACATCAAATCCCCATTCCAAAACGCTCGTAATGCCCCATATCCCTCCCCCCCCCCCCCCTCTTCCCGACAGCCCTGAACGGTACTGGGAAAACGAACGCGCCCCTAAGGCACAAAGCCGTCGCGAACTCTCTCCCGGTTCCACGAGGACGTCCCCAAGGGACGGCTTAATCCTCTACTCCGCCCGCGGGCCAATTTGTGCCCAGCCTTTATGCTCGGCGGGCGCGCGCACGCGTGTATAGCGTGCACAACATAGTTGCTTCTGCAGGCGAGCTGGTGGCGGCCGGGGTGGCGAACTCCCCGAGAAATTAATGAACACCCCGGGAGGAGCTCGCATGGATGGATGGACGGACGGCCCGCTGCATGCAGCGCGAACGCCGTTCTCGCACGAGGACTATGGGTGATTGGCCGTCCACGCGTGGCTTCCTCTCACATTGCGTGTATTGGGCGGGCGATCGCAGGGAAACGAGCATGTGAAATGGAAGCAGCCTCGATATACAGTCGAACCAGGATATATCGAACTCACATATAACGAATTATTGGCTATATGGAACAGCTGTGAAATCCCCTCGAAAATGTCTGTATAATATTTTGATTTCATATATCGAATTATATATACATCGAACTTTCTTGGGGATCCCCGTCATATTCGATATATCCGTGTTCGACTATACGCTTTCCTGACACGACACCGTGTGTACAGGGTGTTTCAGCGAACACTTTCAAAAATTCTTAAAGGTTGCCTGGGGGAGATAGCACAATTCTAGCTCATAAGCTGGTCTACTCGAAGAGGCGGACATTACTCGCATAAGAAATTGAAATGCATAATCGAATAATTAACAAAAATTCACTAATTAAGTTTTTAACTAATTACCTGATGGCCCATATTGCAATTTACAAATTGTAGCCGGGGAGTTCGCAAGGCGGATCCACTTGGAACGAATTCTCGGGATGACACCAGTTTCGAGATATTAATTCCCGAACTTTGCGGAGAAATGCATTGGCGTTCCAGTTAGTTTCTTAACAAAACGTCGATTTATGCATCGAAGCACAAAATTGTTGCATTATACAGAGCTCTGAAGTACGCCAACAGAGTATACGGAGCATGCAAAATAACAGAAGCTGTGATCTTCGAGGCGATGAAACGTGCCTAAACTGTGATCTACAAAAGATAGAGTGCTGACAAGCATTAAGTGGGACAAGGATTCATTTCGCCACAGATTTTGAGGACGCATATTTCTCGAAACCGGAGCCAAGCGCGAAGACTTCGGCTGAATGGATAACAGTTGATTATAGCTCTGCTTCAATACCACCATTCACACATGCGACCAAAATTAGTAATTAATGGATCGTCAGTATTTCTTTGGTAATTAGCAAACATCACGTTGCCTGATGCCCGCAAGCAACGTCCGCCTCTAGCTAACCTCTCTGATGTAACAGAATTGCACTACCTACACAGAACAATTTTTAATAAATCTGTTTCGACAAAATTAAGTATTCCCCTGTTGGACAACAGAGCGTGCGCAGCCTTCCGGAGTGCGACGCTGGACGCTGTCAAATTTCTTAGTCCGGATTAATTTCGACCACGTGAGGTTATTTAATGTGCAAAGCATTGTCGACAAGTGCTTTTTTTTTTTCTTTACGGCGTCGCTGTTAGCCTCTAGTTGGTCGTGATTTTTCAATGCATGCTCACCCAGAAACCGGAAGCTGGAAAAGAGGTTTGTGCTTTAATTTACGCGTAACAAAATTATGTTTTCTCGTATATTCAGATTACAATTCAATGCCATCATGTCTGTAGGTTGTGTGTAAGTCGTACTTTACGAATTTTGTGACAGGGTTAACTTTGACAAATTAAGTTAGTTTAATAACGCACTTGCGCCAGCCGGAGGGCATATACAAGAATGAGGATGAATGAAGATGGACCTTAAATGGCAGCTGAAAAAAAAGACTTTTTTTTGCATTCTGTACTCATTGGAACGCGCGGCCGCCACCGGGACTCGAACCCCTGACCTCGCGCTCAGAATTTTCGCTCCTCGCCTCGCAGAGGCCGCTTCTTCCGCTGACTGGGAGATGCTATAAGCTGGGCGCCGTGGTCTTCCTCCATATCGTCGAATTCGCCATCTTAAATCGTCCCTTCTGATTGGCTCACGGGACTTCTAAGTCATCTCTAGTTGATCCAATTAAAACGCCCACGCAGCGGAACTTGACCAAGATGACGGAATTCCGTTCTGTCGTATATTCCGATATGTCCAATTACGCCATGTTCGCGTCGTGAGCCAATCAGAGAGGCCGCGCGGCAGCCACCCTGCGCCAATCACGAACTGATGACGAATTCGACAATACAGCAAACTTCTACAGCACTATGGTTAAAACCACAGTGTCCCTCATTGTAGCCTCAATCCAGCGCGCCCTTGAATGTTCTTTTCCGCCGTGGACCGGCGCTGCAGGCGGCAAGGCCCTCCGGCACCGAAACGCGTGCACTCGACGTCAAACCTACACGACCCATTTAAACGCGTTTGCGCGTATTCTATTACCGAAATCACTAATGGACGCGTGTTACCGGCGGGGAAATGGTTGCAGGGACTTCATTTCCTTCAACGCACAGTAAAGAACAGCCACTAATGCAATGCCCCGAGAAACTAACTTATCGGAAAGGGCGCTGCCTCCCCGCACGGTGTATTACTTCACTCGAGGCGGGTTCTCCCATTACGCATTCCCTAGGGAGTGGAGGGGGCCCGCTATCCCTAAAAATGGAGGAACGGCGGGGGGTTGGAACAAGGGTTGCGCTTTGAGACCAGGAGGGGCGGTTTGCTCTTCCGGGGGAGAGACTTCGCTAACCACTCCTAATAGACTCGTTTGGCCACCAGAGAAGGGTCGGTGAGTATATGTGCCTTAAAAATGCTCATCACTGTACCGCCGTTCCCATCCCCCTCTTTCCCCCTGTCTTCCCTCCTTAGAATTCGGTGTGCCTGCCTGGTCAGCTTTTCCTCTGTGCGGCTTTTAGGAGTTTGGTTCCGGTTGCTTTGACGGTGGCGTTGAGTGAGAGCACGGAAGGTACGTGCTTCGGACAGAAAGTGGCCGCGAACACAACCCGGAAGCCGGGAAGAAAATTCCGCTTGCTTGAACTGCTGCAACAACAACAACAAAAATCTGCAGACGTCGGCGATTCCAGCGGCTCATGTAATTCATTTACTGCAGCGTGAGTTACGCCCCCGTACCAGTGCACCTTCGCCACCCCCACAATCTCACGACACTGACACTCGTCGAAAACTCCGACAATCTTGTGCAAATGCGCCCAACTGGTATAACAAATAGCAACATGACGACGCGACGGTGCGAAAAAAAAAAGGAAGGGGGGGGGGGGGGGGGCATCTAATGCCACTGGCACCGCAGCTGTCTTGCTAACGCTTGTACGCATCAAGTCTTCTGGGGCATGTCATTATTACAGAGATTCAAATTAGAGGGCGCAAACGCTTGCGCCTCCTAATCTAAACCTCTTAATATTTGCGACAACGCTCGCGTACGCAGCATGTGCAACGGCGTGGCCGGTAACCACACAGTATACCATGTTTATTTCCTTTCTTTTTCTTTAGATTCTAGCCATGCGATCTTCTACCCAACCTCCGCCATTTTGTGCGCCCGAGAATCGAATTCGCGACACCGCGTTCGACCTAAGAACACCACATCCACTGAGCGGCGCAGTCAAAACGAGCAGCGCCTCTATGTGCTCAATAAAGACCACTAGTTCATTCCCCCGTCCTGTACTGAAGAAGCTCGTTAAAGCTCGTACGCATAAGCGCTCGCGCGCCCTGCGAAATTGGCCGACCGCGGGGCGGAAACTCGAGAACTTGTCACTTCCGCACGCGCCACCGGCCCACTTCCGGGAGCACGCTGGCGCCACCTACATAGCCCCGGCGCATGGGTGGCAAAGCGTGATGGCCCGACGTCGCTATATAGGCACATCTGTCCCGGGACCGGCGGTCTTTTCAATAATCCTCGCCCAGACAGAGTTGAAAGAGGGCACCCAGCGGGAGCAGGGAATGTCGCCTCGCTCGCTTCTTCCCACGTGCGCATCATGTTTCAGCCGACGGCGGGCCCGACTCGATGGGCGCAAAACCCCCGCCGATGGAGCCACGTGTCGACGCAGGAAGAACGCGCGTCGCGACGTCGGCATGCATGTGTCGCGACCCTCCCACGTCTGTTCTGAAGCAGAAAGCACTTTGCGTGTTCGGTGGACCATTATATTACGGTGGCTGGCGCGTGCCAACCGAGTCGTATACGGTTACATTCGTTAACTGAAAGCACAGACCTTAAAGAGAGTACAGAGTTGTAGCCTGCCTGCACGTACGTATTGCGGTCCACAGAATACCCGAATAGCCCAGTCATCTACGGCAGCGTGATGATGATGATAATAATGACGAATATATAATTGCCACCCCCTTTGAAACGGGGCGCTGACAAATCCTGCTTGAGTTAATCAGGTATGAAAGACGCTGGCTTTAATTATCAAACATAAATTACATTTTCCGATGGCAGGATTCAAACAGAGGTGCCCCTAGCACTTGTTCGTTTTTACTTGGCTTACGCTTGCTTCAATTCAGACTGCCATCACAGCTACAGGTCTTACCCTTCAAGTGATATTCGAACATATTGCCATCGTATTCATTACTTCCCTCTTATGACGAAACGGTGGCAATTCTTGCGTACATCCTATATAATTTTTAACAATTTTTTCCTTCCTTATAGCTTCTCTATCTGTCTTGCACCGCTGCATGCCTGTAACGAATCCGGTTGGATCAATCTCTTCCCTGTATTTTTTCCACCAATACTCTTAACGTCTCTTGCTTAATTATCCCGATTGGTGAACGGTTTGAAGCTTCCGTCCACTTTAAATCCAAGTGCTTCTGAAAGGTGTACGTTACGTACCTACGGGTCTCACTGGGTTAATTCCCTCGTAATCCATTAGGTTGTGCTGAGTCTCCGGATTTTTGCTGCAGCATACACGTCTCATTTTGTTGCGAATATTTGTGCCGGTGTATTTTTGCTCCGGTACATTTCTCCTTCGATGACTGTCGGCTAACTACTTTTGATTAGCCCGGTTATTGTACCTTGTTTACCAGCACATACTGGCAATTTCCATCAATGCACATGACATTGTTATTCTTCTGCGTTCATCATTTGTTAGATTGTAAGGGCATCGCAGAAAAAAAAAACATGGTATTGTCTACTTGTTTGTTTATGCAGCTCTGCATCCTAACTACTTTAGTATCAAGAAAGGGGAAATTCTCATCCACCCGAATTGTAGCACGAAGCCCCAAAGGAAACCCATACGGGCTGCTCAGAAAGTAAGCTTCACAGTTGAGGAAAAATTCGTTCTTCTCAGGGATTCGAACCCGGGACCAACGTCTTTCCGGGGCGGTAGGTGTTCATCCACCCGGCGTAGCTCCGTGCTGCATTCGGGTAGATGACAATTTTCTCTCTCACGACACTTCCTCCACCTTACGGGATTCTGCAGAATTAACTGATGTGCCCTACCTTAGTATTTATATTGCTCTGCAAAGTTTTGAATTTTCTTTGCAACGAACTGCGTGTAGCTGTATGAAGGCCACTATCGGTTCTGTCCAGTTGTATGGGACAGGTTGTTGCCTGGGGTACCTCCAACATATCCGCTAGAAAATGAAGTGGATTCATCGGTCCGACCACGAAAAGTCAAACACGTCGTTTCGCGATGTTCTCGGCGAAGGCAAAAAATTATATATATATATATATATATATATATATATATATATATATATATATACATGGGTGCTATGTATGTAGAGCCATTAATTATGTTGCTGGCAATTACATTACAGGAGGAACCGTGTAGCACATTACCCTTCGTTGAAATAATTAAATCTTATGTGCCCTCTGGTTTAACGTAGCGTCCCGAGGTGGCGCCACTAGTGCTGCAGCTAACGTTTACGTTTCCGGTTTTCCTTAAACGGCAATATGGACAAGCTATAAACGGTTTTACTCTATATCCGAATAGGTATCTCAATTTATCAAATATACCGGAAACTTGAACGGCAACAGCAGCGCTGGCAGTGACATATTCTGGCGCTTCGTTCAACCACAACGTGTTAGATACGCCATTTTGTGCTGCATGTTTGCTCTCGTTAAAATATATAGAGAGAATAGTCCCAATACGCGAATGAAAATAGTGCTGCCTACGGGCTTACATCACCAGGTAAGTAGCACGCAATTCTTTGCGTTGCAATAACAGTATTTAGCCCATAGCTCGACTCGGCTTCACCTGATTGCATCAAACAGAAGAATTCAAGTGACTGCTGCAACCAATGAAGGTTGTCATGCATCACGTAGAGTTACCCACAGAAGAAGAAAAGGCAGAAATAACAACAATTATTACAGAGAACTCTGTCACTGCTATCGTGTCGCGCTATCATGGGAATTATATACGTGAATATGTGTCTCATATCTCCGTGTTTTATGACTTCGGACGTCTTTCTAGAGCTATTCGTCACGACCTGTTTTTCAAAGTTTTCATGAAATTACATATTACTAAACGCATGGTGGCAACAAGTTTCTGCGCGACTGCATAATTATTGCAAATTGTTCCATTTCTAACGCAATATCCTGTTGAAAATTACGAATACTGCAAAGCCACCAAACCGTTCGAAGCGGAAGGACGAAGTTATGGACGATCCATGTAGTGCCCCATCATAACCGCTATGACTCAACCGGCCTGGAACTCGTCGCTCAGAATTATTTCTAGTAATTTTCTTAGGAAACCTTATGGTACGTAATATAGTCGAAACAGAACAGGGATACCGACACGCAGCAGCAAAGATGCGCGAAAAAAGAAACTATACTGATAAAATCCCATCGCGTGATCAGAGAGACCTGATATCGGATCAACCTGAATAGGAGTAAGACCACGGAGCGAGCCCGCGCTTGCGCGTTTGCCGCCGCGAACAGGGCCCCCACGAAAAAAAAAAAAAAATCTTGAACGTGTATACGTAACCTCGCCGGTTCCGCCGGCTCAAAACACGAGGCGAGCGGCTTACACCGTGCGAGACCAAAGCGGTCTTTGCATTGTGCATCGGCGACGTATATACGGAAAGGGAGGAAGGAGCTGAAGAAAGAAAAAATAGCTCGCCTAATCGTCTTAGCCCACGGCGTGATCGCCTTAACCAACGTACTACAGCTGCTGATAATGCGGCACGTCGGTTGACGGAAAGGCAGCTCCCGTGGCGGACGTTGAATGGGGAAGAGATCATCCCCACTTTACTTCTTTGTACAAGCCCCACGTAATGCCGCGATAGAACAGAAAGCGCGCCAGTGGATTGGATTCGCGGCGAGAGCTTCGGATGAAGACCGCAGAGTGTGTACACGGTGTTACTCCTGAAACGATTACGCGGGGTGGCAACAAAGGCTGTGGAAACCGTCAATGAGTGCCTTTTTTTACTACGAGACGCGTTCCACGTGTCCGAGTCACCGGCGCAGCGTTTCACGGGTCTTTTCTAGCCCCTTCAGGCACTTGTGGACGCGACTTGTTTACTTGCCGGTGCTGTCGTGTGGTGGCAGAGACAAAAAAGAAAAAGAAAACAAAATTACCGACGATTATGATACTCCGTAATGCGAAATTTGAGTGTAACTGTACACGTGTTTTCATTTCGCGAGATATTGGCGGCATGGACAATCTGTCTCGTGCGACACGTTGCAAACGGAGCGAAGTGTACGTGGCGCGACTGCCTCACTGAGTGTAACTGTACACGTGTTTTCATTTCGCGAGATATTGGCGGCATGGACAATCTGTCTCGTGCGACACGTTGCAAACGGAGCGAAGTGTACGTGGCGCGACTGCCTCACTAATCGGGACATCGCGAGAGGCAGCGCGTGGGTGACGCGCGGGCGCGATTCAGAGAAGCCGCCGCGGACAGCCGTCCGCTCATGCAGCGCTTTGTGTCCATACAGACGATGATGATGATGATGATGATTTATTGGCATCCCCTTTGAAACGGGGCGGCGACAAATAGTCACCTAGCCTGCTTGATTTAATCAGGTATACTATACATGTTCTTTATCTAGCATGTTTGTATACCTCCTCATTATTATTTTTCTTTTAACACGAAGGTGTTTTATGCCGGGGTCCACCAAGACTTCACTGACGTATTTCCGTCACGGAAATACGTCATAGAACATAATACAAAGAAAGAAACCAGAAGAAAAAGTTCCACAAACATGCAAAATTTGGAAATCGAACCCACGACCTCTCGGTCCGCGACGATAGATCGCCGAGCGTTTAACCCATTGCGCCACAAACGCATTTGCAGAGAGCTACACAGACGCGCCTTATATATCTAACACTCCTCCGTGTACCCGCGCTCTTGCTCGGGGCGGTGCCGCCGCCTACGAGCAGAAAAGAGAAGTACTGCATTATGACACTAACGCGCACCGACAGTGAACGCTTCGGTGGTCTCAGCACTACGACGCCTCGATGCCAGCATTCGAAGGGACGCTGGCATCAAGAAGCACTACCAACGCCACCTAGGTGGCGTTCACCGTACTCAGCACAGCGGAGCGTGGCCTCCGCAATTAGCTCTGAAAATGTTTCTGAAGTTGATCGCGGAGGCTGCAATTACGACGCGCTGTACGCGCTGATTTGACTCGGTGACGATTCAGTTACGTGCTTTGTCTTGCGCGTTGTATTAGTGTGTCAGTTACGTGCTTCGTCTTTCGCGTTGTGCTAGCGTGTGCAGCGTAGTGCAGCTTCCATATGCACGACGGTTGCTCATGGTCATCGACGTTGGTAGTCGTGATGGAGGAGACGTGCCACCAGGCGTCAGCGTGGGTGCATCAACGCCTAAGGGCGCTTTAGCCACAAAACACCAATAGACATTATATATCAATGTGCAATAAACATTACACTACTTCTGTGAAGACACGTTTCACTTTCGTGTTCTATACCGATTCCTATATAAGAGGGATCAACCACATTTTTTTCAAAAATTTACCTTGTGCCGCTGCCTATGATTTTAAGAGATCAGGTCGTATCCATCTTTTCCCTGATTTTTTTCCACCAGTACTCCAATCGTCTCTTGCTGATCTCTACGGCTGATCTGTTTATGTTTCCTTCCACTTCGAAACCAAGCGCTTCTGGGAGTTGCACGTTACCTACGGTTCTCGCTGGGTGGATCCCGTCGCATTCCATCTGGATGCGCTGAGTGGTTTCTGGATCTTCACTGCAGCATGCACATGTCTCATCTTGTTCCGAATATTTGTTCCGATATGTTTTCGTCCTTAGGCAACCGGCTCGAGCCTCAAATAACAAGGCACTGCCCTCTGTGTTATCGTACAGATTTTCCCTTCTAATTTCTTTCTTCTCATTCTTGTAAATCTCCATTGTCCTTTTTGTTTCCATTCTTTGCATCCAATTCACCGGTCTCTATTTCTCTTTCTTTCTGATGACTCCTGGTTGTCTATTTGCAGTTTCGATTATCCTGTACTTGGTTGCCAACTTCCTTGACCTCATCCTCCATTCTGTGTCCACGCTTTTCATGTAGAGATACTTGTGCTCTTTAGCCGCCCATTTATTTTCATCCATGTTCCTGAGCCTTTCTTCAAAACTAATTTTGCTCTGTGCTTCTCTGACTTCAAAAGAGGCCCAACCCATGTCACCCTGCACTGCCTCATTTGTGGTATTACCGTGGGCTCCCAAAGCCAACCGGCCTACTGATCTTTGGTTAACTTCCAAACCCGCCAAAATATCCGATTTTAAGCATATAATGGCATTTGCGAATGTTAGCGCTGGCACCATTACTCCTTCCCAGACTCCCCGCACCACCTCATACTTATTGTGGCCCCACAGTGCTCTGTGTTTCATTATTGCTGCATTCCGCTTCCCCTTTATTTTCAGATTATCTTGGTGGTTGTTTGAGTAATTCTTTCCTTCGTTTATGTGTACGCCGAGGTACTTATATTGTTTCACTATGGGTATTACTTGCTGTTGAATTGACACCACGAAGTTACTCGTGTATTCATTAAAGATCATAATTCCTGATTTCTCTGGGCTAAACTTAAGGCCTAGATTTGTCGCTGCATTCCCACAGATATTCGCAAGTATCTGTAAATCTTTATTGTCCGCTAGTAGCACAATGTCGTCTGCGTACATCAGTCCGGGGACCTTCTGTTGCACCATTTGTCCATTACGCATGTAGGATAAATCAAAACCTAATTCGCTGTTTTCCTGTCGTCTTTCTATACCCTTGACGTAAAGCGTGAACAACAATGGTGACAGAGGGCATCCTTGCTTCAATCCTTGGTGAATTCCCACCATTTCATTTCCTTTTCTACCTTCCTATACCACTTGTACTTGGTTGTCTCTATATATCTCCCTCGGCAGCTCCACGAAATCGTCATCTATGCCTTCGTATTGAAGAATATCCCACAACAATTCCCTGTCTACGTTGTCATAAGCTCCTTTAATATCTAGAAATGCTATCCATAAAGGTCTTTTCTGAGCTACTGAAATCTCTATGCACTGAGTTAGTACAAACATATTGTCTTCTAAGCGTCTGCCTGACCTGAACCCATTCTGTATAGTTCCCCCAATACATCGTTTTTCTCCACCCACTTCGACAGTTCTAATTTTATGGCTTGCATTGCCATTCTATATATCACCGACGTTACTGTAACTGGCCTGTACGAGCTCGTCTTATCCTTATCTTCTTTGCCTTTGTAGATAAAATTCATCTTGCTTTCGCGCCACCCAACGGGAATTTTCTTTGTTCTAATCACTTTCTCTATGGCATTAGTCAGCAGTGCCTTGCTTTTTGGACCGAGGTTTTTGATTAGCTGTATTGGGATTTCATCGGGTCCTGCTGCTGTGTTGTTAGGGACATTTTCTGCTGCCTTTTTCCAATAAAAGCTTTCTATGCTAAATTCTGATCTCTCTGGCCTCTCTGCTGTTGCTGGATCTGTTCTCTGAACTACGCTTTTTCTCGTGCCGAAGTTATCCCTAATAACGTCTGTGATGTACCGCATCGCATCATCTCCTTCGTAGATGTTACCGTCTTCATCCCTTATAGCCGTTTCCGAGTTTTTAGTTAGAGCTCCGTGCTTTTATATAGTTCCAGAATCTTTTTGGAGCGCCTTTGTCTCTTTTGTGAATGTTATGCACCCAACGTTCACTTGCGCATTTAATTTTCTCTTGCACGAGCTCACTCGCCACCCTTTTCTTTTCTCGGTATGTATTCCATCTACGGAGCACCTCTTCTTGTAATCCCAACTTTTTGGCTTCTCGATGAGCCCTAGATGCCTCTTTACGCTCTTCTATAGCTTGTTTTATTTCGTTGTTCCACCACTTACGTGGTTTCCTCTTGCCAATCCACAATTGTTTTGCCGTGTCCACCTTATTTCATGCTGCATAACGTCCACCAGTTCCTTATATTCCCAGACTGCTGCAGGAAAATCCTCAATTTTCTTCTCTATGTTGTTTGCGGATCTCTGTTATTTGCTCGTCATTCATCTTTAAAAACTCTGAGGCTATGGGTTCATGTTCTGCGCTAGTATCTCGCCCAAACTTTAATGCTAAACGTCTATGATCGCTTCCCAGGCTATTTTTTCCATTTTCGTCTATTATAACGATGCGCGCTACTCTGGCGCCATCTCGTAGCAATCGTCGCCGCAGAGACCGTCTTGTGCGGCACTTTAATCCCTCCCCCCCCTCCCCCGCTTTAATCCTCGTGCTCTCTTCGCTATCGCCGTCTGTCGTCTCCCGCTGCGCTTTGCTTTCGCTCTTTCATCCTTCGCTGTGTTCGTTCGCTCGGTTACGCCAAGGGCGCTGACGCCGACGCTCGCCGCCGGAACGGGCGCCTAAGAGCTACGCTCTAAAAGCACAATGACATTGAGCTTCAGGTGAATTGAACCACCTGCATGATCAACATGCCTTCGCTTCACTTCCGATGTGCTTCGTACTTGTACAGATGACCACTTTGCTAAAGGTACTGCCGGTTGGACGGGACCTGCCGCGTACCGGCAGCAATATAGAAAAGTATTTTTGTTCGTAATGCATGCAATCAACGATGAAACATTGAATGCGTTTCAAACATGTCATTGAATATTTCAATGCAAAAACGGGACATTGAAGACCTGCACAATAATTGAATAATCAATTACTATCTAACTATGATGACTCATCAGAAAGTGCGCAAAGCACCATACTACCACACTGTCTTTTTGGCAGTGGAGTCTCGAGTGCCTTGGAATGAAGTTGTGTAAAATTGGCACATTTATAGACAGTCCTTCACAATCGTCACCTGAAGGGGCTAGGGATGTGCGAATATTCGAAACTGTCGAATATCGAATTGAATATCGGCGTATTCGATTCGGTGTTCGAGTCAAATAGTAATAATTCGGTTTCGAAAATTACTTTTCCCCACATGCCCCTTTCAGTAGTTCTTATAGGCACGTCATCCACACATCGTGACGTCCGAGTATCACGAATATCCCTATCATCTCTATCAGCCCACGGATCACTAGTTTGACAAATGGTGATCAAAATAATAAAAAATGGCGAGCGTTTTGCGTCGGTGTTTTAAAACATCTAATTCAGTTGGGTTATGTCTGCGGCTAGTTAAGCATGCACAGCGCTGGCATCACCTAACTACAACTAATCTTGCGCTTGGCCGCGGCTATCGTGGTATGTTCAAAAGTCTCGCTTTTTTTTACTTGCCATAGCAAGCTATATTGACCGGTTGGCTTTCATTAATGGTTGCTACCCACAAAGGGGGAATGGCTAAGAATCAGATGAATTAACAAGATAATTAGTCAAATCTAGATAGAAACGACCAATAACAAATTTTGGTCAGATGAAAACGAAGGCCAATTAAAAGATTGAAGAATTTAGCCAGGAAATTCTCCTCATTCAGTTAGAATCTTCTCAACAGCTGTGCAGACATCCCTATGACAATGTCCTATAAGAGAGTATAGGATCCCAAAGACAGGATATTCGGAATGGAGAAGCTTCAATCCAATATACAGTGAAACGGTCCTCCTAAACAATTTTTTTTTGTCTTTTTTTGCTTAGTGACGAGAAGCGGCGGCATGTTAAGCAGAAGTGGTCCATGCATCGACTCACCATCACCACAGAATGAGCATGAGGGCAAAGGCGCCAGACCAGTTCTATGCAGATGATTATTGCACAACGGATATTAGTGAATAGGACTTCAATTATTCGACTGCGGCAGACATTTCTACTCCTAGAGAATAGGAGGTGTCGGTAATCAGTTATATTGTTAATGATGGGTTCCAAGAGACTTACATTACTATATATATATATATATATATATATATATATATATATACGCCTCCTGAACCCTTAAGCAGTAGTTACGAAAGCTGACGCGCAGGAAGTATCGAGAGAACTGGACCACTATAAGGACCGCTCTCGTCAAGCTATCTGCTAACTTATTCATAACTATATTCCTTTGTGGCCAGGCCCTGAGATCAAACTAATTAGGGTTAAATGAGAGTGTATACCGGAGAATCAAGTATACCTAATATGTTTGAACCACTATTTACAGCGAGATGCTTAAAATAAAGATAGAGAATCCGTTATTTTAACGGCTGCCGCGATTTATCAATGCACTTTTTATAGGGTCAAAATAACCACCAGAAACTCAGCCACACGCAGTAATGTGAAGTCAGGAAATCCTGGAAAGAACGGCCAGCCAGAACCGGCATATAAAATGCCAAAGCCATATTTTTCTTCGATTTGCGAGGGATCCGTCGCAACGATAGCTTTTATTTTTAGGCTCTATCAAGTGATCTTGTAATAGACCATTTATTATATTCCGAGACGCTTCGCGTTGTTCGGATAGATATATTGGAGAATAATCTGGAGGCTCTCCCTTTCCTTGCTAATTAGTGGGACCTCACGTATTCGTACATCTTAAGGGACCAGCAAGTGCCTGCACGATGTTTTACCGGAAGTAGAACTGAGATCATAAAGTCTTCAATATAATGCGGGCTAGCTTAGAATAAAACATTATTTGTAACCTTATAGGGGATTAATACATATTTAGGAATGTTTGGACAGTTAATAGGCCAGGTCTACATCAAATAGAGGGTAATCGTGCTCCTTGGTATATTACTTTGTTGACAACGAACTTAGGCAAACCGAGGCATAAGCGTAGAGCCTCCCGTTCCAGAAGTGCAAGAGGACGCACCCAAATATAGGACACATCCAAATTCTTAAAAAGATATATGTTTATTATAAATCATACACCACGAGGCTCGCTCCAAATTCCCGATTGATTATTGCTTGCAAGGGTTCGTGAAGCTTCTTCATCGTCACATGTGCCTCGGAGATGTGTATTTGCGCAAAATTCTGCTTGCAATGACATGTTATACTTGATGGTTGAACTTGTTCGTGTCACGTTGTCTGAAGCATCTTGTGTTTTATGTGTCTAGCCAAGCACAAAAAAAAGAGGAGGCGAATTTCAGTACGCACCAGAATCTCGGAAACAACTGCCGTGATTTGAAACAACTGCCCGCTAGAAGGCACCACGATATTGCAATGAAGAAAACACCCAATGTCTTCACTAAGACACGTGGTATGGGCACTTCTTTAGTGGAAGCTGGTTACCGTGCACTTGAAAGCGTGATTATTACTAGCCGTTGAGGCTATTGTGGTCCAAATATTTTCGTGCGCATATTCTTTTTAACAGCGTACAAATAAAGCTTTGACTGATTTATGAGTGATAGATCCGCATGTCAGTGCGTCTGCTCGATAATGACGTCGGATGATGTTCACGCGAAGGTGAACCGGAAACGATCACGTCCTTTGTAAGTGGCATGACAGTAAAACATTTAACTAAATTCTCTGGTTTTACGGGCCCAAATCGCAATGTGATTGTGAGGCACGCCGTAGTGGACTCGGGGATTATTTTGATCACCATGGGGTTTTTACCGTGCTCCCATTGGAGGCATACGGGCGCTTTCGCATAATGCTACCACATAAAAAAAAAGAACGAACCGATTTTCTTTTAGGTTTGAAATTGCGTACAACTAACTGCCACAACCTCTTTTTTTTTTCTCTATCTCTCTGTTTGATGCATCGGTGTAGTTTGTGGCTGATGCCGCGGTACACAATTCCATGTCATACTATCTCTGTATCGTCAGGCAACCAACTAACTCCTGCCGTCTGTACTGTTCGCGTGACCGACTGGCTCCGTTTCCAATTCCGCTGCTTTGAGGCGACGCCCAGACTGATATCAGTATACTGTACGTCTAATGACGCCTTTGCAACAGTACTGTCCGAGTTTACTTACGAAGTGGAAATCCCTCTTGTCTTGCTTATCTGTACTTTTATTTATTTTCAACCGCGCGAAAAACAGACATGTGCGCTACACTGATAACACGCCCGTGCCGTACATTTCGTGCCGATAAAAATGAATGTATCCTAAACTGCACCAACACGCCCAGCAACAAGTCTGTTGTTTTACTTTTTTTTTCCTTTAGTCACAGTTCCTAATATTCACTACATATTCAGGCATAGTCACAAGTGCAACATCTATCGAGTTCCCAATCCTACAACAGCCTTTAACTCGGACTAAGAGCAAAAGTAAATAAAGAAATAAGTGTGTACGCGTGGTATCCCCGCTTACGATGGCGCCCAGAAAATGTTTCTCGATACTTCCCAATAAGCGCCGCTCTAGTCCGTTGCTGAAGAACGAGTATAGGGCGTTTGAGGACGTGGATACTAACCAGATGGCGCAACAGGCGCGCAACACGCGTCGTTGTTCCGGGCGCAATATGTAACTTTCGGAGCAGACCCAACAATAAGGAGACCCAACATTCGTCCAATCTACGCCTCCGGCTGTGCAGATGAAGGCGATGCCTGACCACAGGAACGCGAAACAGAGATCGAGGCCGGCTGCCACATCTGGGAGCCGTTGCCAAGAACTCGCGCTATCGACGCCGAAATTCGCCCGCGGTATACCCGACAAGCCCCGTGGTTATCGATCGCGCAATGGGTCCGGAGCGTTAGTGAAGACGAGTCAGCGACAGGGCTCACCATTTCTGTCCGACCATCGGTGCAACGGTGCCGGTGATGAAGGGGGCCACACCGGAGGAACATACTCCTGTCTCACGTCGGTCTGCTGGTCTATCCAAGGGGTGCCGTGGGTGCCGAGAAGAGGTACGCGTGCGGAAACAGTGCGTAAGCGAGGTCGTCACTCGACGATGGCGTCCCGCAACGGCTCACGGTTTTCGGTGGCCGTTCGGGGATAGTAGACGCGAATGTCGAGTCATGAGCGGCAGCGCTCTCCATTTCGGTCAGTCCATCCATGGACGACGGTGACGCGGGGGAGGAAGGGGGGGGGGGGGGGGACGCAGGCCGAACAAGCCTTAGCTCTTGGCTGACGGCATTCTCTCGTGATGACCGCTGTCCGGCCGTAGATGTCGGTGGTTCAGAGCAGAACGAAGGGAAACAAGTTCAGAGACCGACGGCGTTCGTCGTCAGCGAGCTGTAACAGTCAAAGAACATGGCGCGACAGCACCAGTCAGCAACAGCGGCCGCGTGGCCGCGTTGACTGCTCGCGGTGTACGCTGCCACGAATGCCGGTGTGATGCATGCCGAAAACTTGAGCGAACGAGGGGTCATATGGCGAAAATGTTGCTGCGCATGCGCGAGATGGGTATACTTTCCGAGCAACGCACTCTCCACCATCACACAGTGATAGAACGAAGTATTGTCCCCGTTTAACAGCTGCGCCGTTACCATCGCGGAACCCTCCAGAGCCGCCTGCTTTGCTAAGCTTCCGCAATAGTTAATTAAGTTGTCGAATTTCAATGGTAACAATACCTTTCTTCTTGGTATTCGAGAGCAGGGGAACTATGAGGGCATTGCATTTTGGAACGAATTTTCTAAAAGCCTTCGCGCTACCGCTTCCTCCGGGAAAACAAAAAAAAAAAGGGGGGGGGGGGGAGGGCGTGAGTTTTTTTTTTTTTTTAATTCAAAAACAGACTTGCAGGGCCAGCCGACTTACAGACTTTTGCAAATAGTTCTTGCTCGATTGTGGCACTGTGAAAAGTCCTTCTTCTACCTCGTTTGTAAAATCGAATGGGGATAGAGTCACCCTGCGTCATTGACGACAGAAATCGGGTAATTGCAACAAGCAAGCACAATCAAGTGGCACTGCGCCTCAAATGGCAGCTCGAAATCACGGGTGCGATGCCAGCCGCGGCAGCCGTCGCGACAGCGTTAAGGGCCCCGTGTCGCAGAAAATCCGGTGTCGGCGTCCGGCGTAGGCGTCCCGTGAGCGAAAATGTCCGTATATATTTAAGTATATATGTATATGCCACGCCTTGCTATTCGCTCCGAGATCTTTGAGTGGCGCCCTCTCGCGTGTGACGTCAATGGTGGGACTCCGCTGCCGCACCGCGCGTGCGCTCACCGTATACGTGAAAGCAACTTGAAGCTGTCGGCCGACCTGCTCTGCTCGAGTTTTTGAAAAGCGAGTCTGCAGATTTTTCGACCAGTATGTACGGAGATCTTCCAGGACACTATTCCCTGCTAAATCTAGCCGAGTTGTCATCACCACGCTCAGTACGGATTGCTCCTGGCGTCGTCTGCTATAGTCTCCGTGTGTATACGTGCGTGTATACGGCGTTGGCTTCTCGCCATTGCTGTTCCGTTTTCATGGCGCACTCACAATTATTTGTGGGCCATGTTTTGACAGTGAACTGCGGAATTTTGGACTTCAGCTATGGTACCTGCGCTGTGATAGTGTGTTTGTCTGTTCAGCGCGTGCTGCGTGTTCAGTCGCCCCCTCCGTTTCCCACAGACATTCCGATTTTATTGCTGCCCAATGCGTTAAGCATACCACTAAAGAAGTTTGATGCCATACTCAAAAACTAGGTGGTCACTGCGATACGTTTATGCATGCACTGCTTTAGCGGCATTGCTGCAAAATACGGTCTGGAACGTCTGACAAATTAGTGAGCAAAACAAAATTACGTAGTCTTGTGGTGCAGTACTGACCACGCATAATTTTTAATTAAAATGAATTATTTTCACCGTGACACCTGCAGCTCGCCCCTGCGTGTTAGTCGGCTCAGCGTAACCCTTTGCTTCTTTCCTCCTACCGTGGGTAGCGTGCACAATCCCCGGGCCAGATTCGTTCTGCGATGATAATTAGTGCTATCGCGTAACGAAGGCGACAACTTTGTCTTAGATCACCGTTTCCAATATATTTTGCTCTACAAGCGGGTCATACCTGTTCAAAACTAAAACAAGAAAATTGATCAGTTGCTGGAGCGCTGTACACACAAAAAAGAGGGGGGGGGCAGAAGTATAGAGGCAAAATGTTTACAAGATTTTCTGCGTATTTTTTTAACATAATACTTTTATTGTTACGCTGATAAAATAATCTTTTCCGAGTGGTCTCCGGTAGTTGGAAAGTGCGCTGAACAGAAATTGTATTGTGCTAACCTAAGCAAACAATTCTTTTTTCTGCGTTAGAAAGTGGTAATGAGATTTATTTGCAAGGAAATAGTGCAAAGCATGCTTGGCATTTGGGAACGATAGCGCATGGTGCCCCACTAATGTTCGGGGTAAACGGCTTCTCAGTAAACTAACGAGACTTCTGTTGCCAGAAAATGTTTTACATTTGCAACCACAAGTTACTGGAATCACGAGCGAAATGGGAAATTAGCATTCAACTACAATGCCGCTTCGTCAACTCAAGATTTTGCGCATGAGCAGCCCTGCGATCGTGCTTCAATCCCAAAACTGCCTATAGACTCTTATTTGCTCATTTAGATAGTCACGAGATCGTGTCCCTGCCCGCGAGAGATGGGGTCATATGAAAAACAAAAACATGTAAAAAAATCAATTCTGAGATTTTACTTGCCAACACCCCCATATTATTATCAACTCGTAGTGTAGGACTCCGGATTAATTTTGACCACCTGGGGTTCTTTACCGTGCACATAAACTAAGTACACACGGGCGTGTTTGCAGTTTGCTCCCATTTAAATGTGGCCGCCACGGAAGAGGTCGAATCAGCGACCTCGAGCCTAGCAGCTCAACGCGAGAGCCACTAGGCGACCACATTGGGCCATCGGGTTATATGGAAGATGCATTTAATATACGAGGTTTGTTGTCATCCTAATGCTGGCAATAAGAAAACTAACACTAGGAAAAAATACAGATGGTAATTTGAGAGCGCCGTGCTACGCGAGCACACAGTCAGAGCGCGAGCAAAGGCATGGAAATGAAGCTATTCTAGCCGGAGCGTATAGCAGACCACGAAGGCGAGTCCCCCCTCTGACGTCACGAGAGCGCCGTTCGCAGCGCCGCCATCGGTAGCGCACGAGGCCGATATGACGTGCGGTGTATGCGGGTTATATTGCCACAGCCATTCTACCACTAAAGTTGCTCATACCTTGTCTTACATTCCTGACAAAGTTGTTCCTCGGAATTTTGAGAATGGACAGCCCACAGACAAATGTCGGGGAACAAAACACCAACAGCGCATGCCTTTTATGTTGAATTTTCTCGGACTGAAATATTATAAGTGCGAAACAACAACAAGAACCTGAAAATGATGTGATGCAATTTTTTGGTGTTATGTTATCGCCCTTGGACTTTATAGGGAACATCACGGTGACGCCGACGGCGACGGCAGAAATGCGCCTCAAGTGTCTATATAATTGCTATCGCAATAATAATCATAATAATGGTAACTTTTATAATTTTTTGGTGAAGAACGCGATATATTAACCAGGCCTATCAAAGCCACGTTATACCGCGTGTCCCACCTGACGTTAGAGGTGTTCAACGAAAAAAGCGATTGAAAAAACACAACACAAGATACACTCTTAAGAACCTCAGCGTTCGCTCATCATACTTCTGGTGACTAAACACTGTAGGTCTTGAGATCGTATCGTGCACCATGTTTCTTTCTCCTCTCTCTCTCTCTCTCTTTTTTTTTTTTTTTTTCCTGAGCAGCTTGGCTAACGTTAGCTGGGACACCCTAGATAGGCTTGACTGGAAGAGCATAGCAATATCAGCCAGAACTACTACTGCTATTACCGTACTATTACTACTGCTTGCGCACTATACTCTCACTATTAAGTAGTAAAAGTAGTCCAGTAGCAGTCACAGTACTAATCAACCATCACTGGCGTACAACGCATGCAGGTAACGCTGCGGAATAAACGACAGCGGAGTTGCTTTTTCGGGAACGTTGTCTGCATTCACCAGTGCGCTCTCATTTTCGTATGCAGCCAGAGTGGAGCCAGCGCGGGTCCCCGAAATTAAACGAAGAATGAACAAATAAGCGTGACGCATAACGCTGTAAGCAGCAGGGCCACAGACGCGTGTCGTGTGTATACATGAAGCTCGCTCGCTGCCGTATCAGCGCCAGATATCTCGTCTCTGAGGCAAGTCGATAAAGCATCGCCCACCGTTCGTGATCTGCACAAGCAGCCCTTCCCGGTAGGCGGTCCCTCCGCGATATACATCGTCACGTGTGGTGGTCCTACGAGGATGAGGAGGACGCCTGTTAGTATTCACCGAATGAATTGTGCGCGGTATTTAAAGTCCGCAGATTACGGTTGTCGATGGCCTTTTCGTCCGTGGACTCAATTTATTTGCCTCTTTCATACGAAATTAAACGGTCTCAATGCGGAAAACAGGGTATTTTTTAAAACAAAGTGCGCTGTATGGCGCTCTGCGACCAGGGGCGATGATTTGTTAACACGAATCGTGGATCTTAAGGGGGCGATAATAATCGCGGAAGAAAAGTATATATAGCCAGCTTGGTGGCATGAGTTCGCAGTATACCTCCATTTCGAAGGAGGTACTGAAATTATACTTCCATATATTCAGCGATGTAGTTGTATCTCATCTAGCCGCAATGCCCTCGTCTAAAAATAGCCATTTAATTGTTTCTAATGTTACTGCTTAAGGGTTAAAATGTTTTGCTTTGAAAGAGAGAAGCATGTAATCAGCAGGATTGGACTAGCAAGTCTTAACTGTGCTAAGCTTTTGAACGCTATAGTGATTAACTGAAGTCACTATCGCTGTCGGAATACGCCCATTGTAAGCTGTATTGAAAAATACGTCGCTTTTGTATCAGTAAACGCGCAATAAAGCAAATCGAACTCAAGTGCGCAGTGCATTCACCAAGTCTTCGTAGTACGAAAGTTTGTTGACCTGCCGGAAATTGTGTGTGATCTAAATGTCGGGGTTACTGATTGAGAATGCTGATCGCGGCAGCATACGGAATCACACACAGTCGGCCATAAAAGTTTTAGAGAAACGGTATTTGCGAAAAAAAAGCTGCATTACATCGAAACGCGGGCGCCTAGCCTCAAATTTAAACTTCCAATCTATAATGCAGTTCGAATAAGCTTCATGCCGTAACTCAGCAGTATTTCACATTTGTCGCAGAAATCGTGCCCCGTGAACTTTTGTGGTCGTCTGTGCTTGCAGCAAGAGCATGCAGCATACCCAGGATGATGATGAATTGCAACCTACTCATTGAAATTTGTGTTCAAATATCATGGAACGACGCTTACTTTGGTATATGGCAAAGGGGGGTGACGGGGGGGGGGGGGGGTTATGCTGATATCTGAGTCGTCCGTCGATGGGCATGAAGCACACGTGCATTAGGTGGAGACCGGGAAGTCTTGCCAGAACGGAAATATTGTTGCCAGAAACCCGAAGACACCAATGTGCACATTCAAGCGCGAATGCTATCGTGTTCATTATAATGACAAATAAGGAAGCTCAGCGCAGTATCATCTAGATCCTCTCCCTCGCCAGGACCTGTGCTGTTCCTCGTGCAATTGCATTCTGTGGGCTGCATTATCTCCTAAAGCAGGCGCAACATTCCGTACGAGTAAATGTTAAACAGGCGAACTTCCCCGACGAGATCCTGGATACTCTAACAAGCACGGATAAATTCTTTCTTTCTTTTTTTTTTAAGAACGCTGGCAGCCAACGATTTCCGTTTTACTGCGTTCTTACGCAACCACATCAGTGGGCGCACAGTCCGTCGTGCAAATACGACTCCCCCCACCACTACTTCTACCCCTTAAGTACAGCGCCCTCTACGGGGCACACCGTACCTGGACAGCAGGCAGCCATACGACATAAGCGCCCCCTATCCTTTAGTTGTTTGGCTTGCTTCGTTGCGCCCGCTCAGTTCGTGCGGTTGGGGCGACTAAACAGCGGCAGACAGCACGGCCGGGGCTTCGAGAGCGTCACCGTTGGGCAGGGTCACGTGGGTGCGGCGTACGCAACGCCGGCGTCGGCGCCGAAGACTCTCAAGAGCAGCCAGCGGTCCCCCCGTCTGGGGCAGTGACGCGCCACGCTGTCGCGACCCTTCGTGGTGCTTCACCGCAGAGGCGAGGAGCGCAGCGGAAAAGCGCGCTTTTCGGGGGCAGCGACCAGAAGCATCGACGACTCTCTGGTTCAGAATGTGGCCGCGCTGTCGGTCTGTCAGATGGCGCGCCGTTGCCCCTGCCCAAAAAAGCACCCGCTGATCCGCACCCCGGGTCCTCGGCGTTTGTTTGCGCTTTTGTACGTGGCAGTGCGTTTATTTCTTGCTCTGTATCTTATATTCATTTACTGTGCGCTCAAGGGCCTTGCGCACAGGACCCAAGCCAACTGTCCTTTCTCTCTCACGGTTCTCTCTCTCTCTTTTCGTTTTTCTTTTTACAGCATCCGTCGAGTACGATCCCTTAGCGGAATATCGTAGAGCCACGTATTCTTCCGCTTTGCTGCGCGCAATTAATCAGGGGAGTGGCCGATCAGGGGGCCGGTGTAGCTCGCCCCTTGAGTGATTAGTAGAGCACCCTTAACGTGAATGCGAAGAGGGACCACGCACAACTGGACACGGATTGGGGATTACAGACGGCGCTCGCGGATGGCTCCCTGCACAGAACGTGTAGGGCTTGAACGGTGAGGACTCGAAGCTCCGTGAAACTGTGTGAAGTCGAGCCAAGTCAAGTCAAAGTAGTTTTTTTTTTAAATTTTCCGCAAACGAAAAAAAGAGCAAATAAATTGTACGAAGACCAATGCAAAAAGAAAAAAAAAGAAATGAAGAAAGTTCGCAAGTCCTCAAGTTGCCGCTGAGCGAGGTTGATGCGATGGCATCATCGAGATCGGCTCACGCAAGCCTTTGATTACGCGGACTATGGGATTGGCACGTGCTACAATTACTGCAGAAACTCCCTAGTGGGACTTGTCATCAGATAGTCCGTAACCATTTTTTCCCAGTCGCTCATATATATATATATATATATATATATATATATATATATATATATATATATAGTCATAATCATAAATTTCAGTAGTCATACGTCGTTATACGGCAGTCTCATATTTACCTCCATAGGACCGTGTGTATTCCTAGCTATAGAGTGCATCGTGTCACGCGTTACAGGCAGACGGACGGACAGATTTCTGAGGGAAGTAGGCCTAGAATGCTCACGCATTAAAACCCGGCATGAGGACTCTTATCTGGCGCTGATATTAGGATCGGTCCACTTATGTCTTTTATTAAACTAGGTTCCGACATCGGCTGGCTTTATTTTGCGTCGACTCCAAAACCGAAGGCCGTGATGAGTGCCTTTATAATGCTGGTCGCATTACAAAAACGCGATATAAAGTTCTTTTGCGAGAGTCGCGCGTTCATGCAGCCATTGCGTCAATTCGTGTAAACATTATGTACCTTGTATGATGCGACATAAATGGACGCGTAAAGCAGTGTTGTATAAGCACTGAACACAACCAGGCGCTGTGCATGGCTCTGTGGCTATGGCATTCTACGGTTAAAGCACGAGTTTGCGGTGTGCCGTGTGTCGTGCATTAGGTCACGTTTAAAGATCAGTAAAGACCGGCATCACGTTTCCTGACATCTTCAATAAAAATTCAAATTTAATTACTTTTTTTACGGAACAGCTAGGTTGAGCATTCACACAAAAAATGAAGGGTGCAAACCTTTACGTTTCTTAAATATTGAGCCGAAACTTCCAGCGCCGATGCACCATGTGTTGCGTCACTGACTGCATGGTACTTTTTTACGTATTTGGGCCAATTTTGGCCCAAATACGTCTATAGGCTAAGTCTCTGGATCGTCCAGCCTGCAATGTATCGTTTTTCTTTATGGATAAAGAATCAACTATACCTGAAACGAAACTAAACATTTGGGACATCATGACCAGCTGCATTGCGCTTGTCTAATAACTTGCAAGCATTGGGAAGAATGCGCAACAAACTCAGGCATGACGTCACAAGTAGGGCAACTATTGCTCATTTTATGTACACAGGCAGGGGCGAAATGCAGTGTAGGTACGACTCATATCAGCGACGTCATAGCCACACATCGGCGCTGTGCGGGCCCGATTTAAATAGGCGAAAATTTTGACCATGATTCTTTCCCTTGTAATCAGCTTTATCCGCAGAAATGCAGGCAGGGTCCTGAAAAGATGCTCTACAGTACCAAACTGATATAGTATGTGTTTATGAGTCATATTAAAAGGGATCTCCCACATTGTAAACGTTCCCGCATGTAAAGCCTCGTACACGTCAAAAGCAACCGACAGTTATTCTTTCAGGCGTCACCATGTGGCATTATATGGATTGGCAGACACAACATGCTGTCACAGGTGGCTCGGTGCAGGCGTTTCAACATACACCTTTAGCTTTCGTTAATTGCGCCTCAAATAACGTTTTTGTACCACACTACCTCTTTGGTCAGCATCGCCCTATGCTGACAGCCACCTTTCACATACGTCAACTTTCGTTTCTCTTTTTATTTTTAATGTTGAAGATTGCCGGTCAATCTATTTAAGGGTCCACCGCAGCGGTAGCGTTTTAGTTGATGCATGAGTCGGCCTTTCTGCTTGACGCACACCCGCATTGCTTATGAGCAAACAACCGCGAACCACCGCGCCAGGAACAGGTGCAAACCATCGGGACACCGGATCGCAAGTGTGTCGGTTGCAGCCGCTTAGACCGCAAGATCCTCTAACGCCAAAAAGTCATATAAGCGCAGTGTATACAGGAACTCGCGTCCCCCCGTCCACGCGGTACTTTCCACTCATCTTTACCAGCCTTCTCTCAAACACGCGCGCGAAGGCACGCCAGCACAACGCAATTGCGTTAGAACGTGGCAGACGCCTGCCTCCCCCAACTCCATCGGAGATTCGCTTCCGGAGGCGCGCGCGCGCGCGCGGAGAGTTCATTTAAAAGGCGCGAACCGCCGCTTCTGCGGCAAAAGCCAACGCTGCATGCCCTTCGATAAACACAGCGCGCACGCGGGTGGGCTTTGTACCGCGTCCTGCGGCATTATATGGCATTTGCGTCCCGGACCGTGCAGCGCGCCATCCCCTGCAGGCCGTCAGCCTCCCGCGGGGAGCAAACATCGCAACGGAGTGAAGAATCGAGGCTGCGTGCGCGGTTTGCGCATGAGTGGGAGCGGCAGGGCAGGGTGACGACGACGCTGAAAAGACCCGGCGGTTCGAAATCGATGGCGAGGATGCGCAGTAGCAGCGCGGACCGCGCAGCAAAGCAGCAGCAGCAGCAGCGCACCGGGTAACGCCGACGACGACGAGGTCGACCGGCGACGCCAGCGCCCCCTCTCGGCGACGCCAGCGCCACGGGAGCTCTGGCATGCGAGAGTGCGTCGCCGCGGCGCCAGCGCTGGCGACGGGGGTGGGGGGGCGCTTACTGTCCCGTAGCCACCGCCATCGCCGCGGGCGTCGGAATGGAGACAGCTGCGGCGACAGACGCCACGACACGGGAAGCCCATTTCGGGACGAGGCCACTACGAGGCATCACGAGTCCCTAAACCTTCCCCACCGCCCATCCCTATATATCCACGAGCCCTCGAAAAAAAGTAAAGCACCCTCTCTGGCGCCTCTCTTCTTCAACAGGGGGCGCCCCGCCATGCAAATGCGCACACTTGACTCTCTCTCTCGCGCGCGCAGGGGCGCGTGCGTGCCCGACGACCGCCCCCACCTCATTTTTGGAGTGGGCCCGCGAGTTTTCGCTACGCTTCTTCCCTTCCTCCTATCTTCTAATGCAGAACGACCGGCCTCGGACTCCGGGTCCAACAGATGGCGCGGCTCTCACGCGGGCCGATGAGAGAGAGCTGCCGTATCGATCGCCTAGCCCCCTGGCGGACGACGCAGACGTCGACGACCAACGACGACGCCATGTTGATGCGCGCGGAGGAGAGGAACGAGGTAGAGTGGGAAGAAGGTTATCCCGCGCCGCCGCAGCGTCGTCGACGAACTGCCTTTGGCTGTGGCCTTAGCGGAAGCCTGTGAGAGGCGCTCGTCACTGCTCTGCGCTCGATAAATTAGCGACGTTTCGGGGCGGCTGCGGCGTCGCCCCGGCAACAAGCGGCTTAAGCGCCGGTCTCTCCGTGTTTCCTCTCTCTCTCTCTTAGCTTTTCAGGCTCTTCTTCCCTCTGTCGAGTGGTGAAGGCGAGTCAACAGGCCAGTGGCGGAGGCGATCCGCAGCGCAAACACGGGGCCGGCCCTAATGTGAGTCAGGCGCAAAGGGGGCTCCCAGCGTTATAGTAACGCGTCGAGGAGCCCCGGATATCGCGCCGCCCGCAGCCAGCCACTGGACCCCCACCGCCGTTTGCCAGCGCCGAGGTTGTATCTATCGCTCCAGCCGCAGGCACGGTCTTGCTGGTCCGCGCCGCCGTCAGCGTTCGCTAAGAGAGGAGCTGGGAAGACGCCTCCTCGCCCTCCTTTCTCGTCAGCTCCGAGCATTGTGCGCCGTTGTGATATGCAGACTCGCGAGGCGTGTTCCGTTATGCTCTGGAACCATGGTTGCCTGTGCAAAAAAAGAAACAAGGAAGTCTCCTGCGACGGTCCTGTTGTTACCTCTTGCAGGAGGGTATTCGCTTTCATTGGCCAGTGGATGACACTGTATATCGCATCTGTTGTGAGCTGCATGCTAGAATAACTCAAGCTAGAATAAAGCTACCCGAGTTTTCTTCCTAACCTATATAATTCAATCTTCCAATCTTTTAATGCTGCGCCTGTCATCTCGCGTTCAACCGCTCGTTGTTCAGTTCTTAGCTTTTGCTCAAGATTCTAAGCTGAAAAGTTTCAGCAGCGTAAGTTAGCACCGGTGCGCATCGGTCCTGTTCAACCTTGACCCTTGCTTGCTCTAGAAGACAGAGCCATGGTTTAATGAAAGGAAAAGCTTGGAGGATTCTTAAGCTTCGCGTTTAAACGTGGAACGCGATAGCATTCAAAGATCCCTGACTGCTTCTCACGCTTCCCGGCAACTGCAGCTTATGTAACCGTAATGTTTACCAGGAAACGCTGGCGGCGAACGCTGTGCACGAGAGCGAACTTTCGGGTAGAAACGCGGCCTCTTGCGTGGGCCGATCCCGGAGCTTGTGCACAGCCGCGCAAAAAAACAACAACATAATTTTCAGTTTTCTGTTATTGTTTCGCACTTTTAATATTTCAGTCTGAGAAAATCTAAAATAAAAGGCATGCGCTGTCGGTGTTTTGTTTCATGACGTTTGTCTGTGTTTTGTTTCATGACATTTGTCTGTAGGTTGTCGTTCTCAAAATTGTCAAGAATGCAAGACAAGGTATGAGCACCTTTAGCGATAGAATTGTGTGGCAATATAACCCGCATATACTGCATGTCATATAGCAAGGCGGGGCATATACAAATACCTAAATATGGTTACGGGGAGAATTACGGAAAGTTTTGCTCACGGACAATGACGCCGACGCTGACACCGGATTCCCTGAGACACGGGGCCCTTAACGCTGTCGGAGAGGCTTGCCCGGAGGAGTGGGCCTCCGGCCTATAGGTGCTATAGTCCACACAGGGGCAAAAGAGAGGGAGAAAGAGGAGGGTGAGTAGGATATGTTGATGAAAGTATGTTGGTATCATGATGTTGATACCATGTATGCGATAAGCAACTGCTATCTGATCAGTCTAACTTGATTCAGTGTCCCTGACAACTGCACAAGAAGACACACACTACATACAAATTAACACACAGTATATCTAGTCACATGTACATGTCCACATATGACTATACAAAAACGTGCATATACATAAAATATGTGCATCCTTCATATAGTGTATAGTAAAGAAGAGGAGAAACTCACACAGCTCATAGCAATCACTGGCAGGCATCACAGCATCAATTCACAGCCGCCTGTTCAGACATGGGCTTCACATGAAGAAAAAAAAAAGTCTAAAACAGCTTTTGCTACTCGTAGTCCATTCCCGGCATCTTTACAGGCTCCACGAAGAGTTTCCTCAGAAGTAGGCCAACTGTCTCGAGAAGACACATCCCTGGAAGATATTCTTCAATCTGGGCTGGTCCTGTTTTCATCAGCCAGGCTTTAGGTCCACTGCGGAGTGAAGGCCTCTCCCAGAGATTTCCAATTATATTGTATGTAGTGCTGTTAAACTGGCTAGTCAGTTACGAGGTTCTTGATTCATGTTACCAGCGCAATAAAAACGGCACACAAACTGCAACTGACATTTACTTACACAGGGCTACACAAGCAAGAACCACAAAACGAACAGCATTATTACCGCGCGCATGCGTACCATCTCATCCTCTGACTGAGACACTCCATTTCTTTCTTTGCGATATCAAAAGAAGCTGTCCTAATGCAGTTATCACGAATTTGTCTGACAACTAGCATGCATCACAGACCACTGCAACGCAAACTGCATGCAGTTTGTGTCCCACTTCTATCACGCTGGTAACATGAATCAAAAGTCCAATTACACCGCTGCCTTGCTTCAGCTGACTCCATTTTGCGCATATGTTATTGTATATCTATCTTATCATAGCATCTTATCTTCTGTCGCCATCGACGGCGTTTTCTTTCCCATGGCACTATTTTTGTTATTCTGAATGACCACATGTTAATGGCTCTATATACATATTGTATGACCTGCCCAATATACGTCTTCCTCTTAATGTCAACTAGTAGAGTGCAAGCTACTCGAGTTAGCAGCCCATACTGTGATCTTCTCTCTTAAGAAGCTTTAGCTCGGAGCCTACTCCGATGCCACCTATTCGAATACATGTAAAATGCAGAAACGCTTTATTGAAACCAACCCTGGACCAATTTCAGTGAAATGTGCTGCATTGAATCGAGAATGGTAAATTCTAGTGAATGCCGGAAGGGAAATTTTGATTTAGGCCCTGTAATTTTTTTAGAGAAACTGCCATAGATGGATGTGTTGAAACAAAAAGAGGCGCGGAATTTACAAACCCCTAAACTGCATGCTTTCGTCGTCTTAAGTTTGCATTCTTATTATCTTAATCGTACGGCAAGCGTCAATTCATTCCCCCAGTACTGAGAGCCAAGATTCTGGGGATACCAGAGAAAGCCAAAAGGAAGACGACGGCAGAACGAGGCATTGGAAAATAATATATGGCAGGCTTTTAAATGGTGCAGAAATGAAATTATAAAGCAGCACGCACTATAAACCGAACAAACGTAAATTATTTACTTGGCTTAAAATTAAAAGTGGAGCATGCCGAGCACAGGAAATAAAAACAGTGTCAAAAACAAAAACACACAAAGAAAGAAAAAACAAATACGTTCGGGCCCCCGCACAGAAGCACTGTTAACGGTAAAGGCTAGTGTTGTTACTCGACGCGTACCTTTCACCTGCAAGGACCGTGGAGAGTTCCTTGCTTTCGCTGGATGAAATGATAGGCTGCCATGATAAGTTGGTTGGTATATCTTCATTAATACCCATGTGAAACTCAACAACACGCTATTTTGCCACGAATGAGGTCATACTCTCGGTGTAACGGGTTGAACTACAGAGTGCCGATTTTCACGCAGCGTTAAGGGCCCCGTGTCGCAGAAAATACGGTGTCGGTGCCGGCGTTGTTGTCAGTGAGCGAAAACTTCCGTACATATTTATGTATACATGTATATGCCACGCCTTGCTATATGACGTGCGGTGTATGCGGGTTATACTGTCACAGATTTACATCACCCAAGTTGCGCATACCTTGTCTTACGTTCTTGACAAAATTATTCCTCGGAATTTTGAGAATGACAGCCCACAAACAAATTTAGGGAAACAAAACAAACGACAGCGCATGCCTTTTAAGTTAAGTCTTCTCATACTTAGAAGTGCGAAACAATAACAGAAACCTGAAAATGATGCAATTTTCTGGCGCGGCGGTGCACTACCTCCGAGTTCGGCCCACGCAAGAGGCCTTGTTTCTACCAATCACAGAGCGGCGCGTACCGCTCGTTTTCTTGCAACACCATCCAGATGGCGCTCGCCTCCGCATATCCGCGGCAGCGGCGGCGCCCGCCGTGCAGTGGAAACATAAAGAACAGAACCAAAAAGCTCGCCTTCGTGCAGAGCGTTCGCCGCCAACGTTTCCCGGTAAACATTACGGTTTCATAAGCCGCAGTTGCCGAGAAGCGTGAGAAGCAGTCAGGGATCTTTGAATGAGGTCGCGTTCCACTCTTAAAGGAGAATCTTAAGCGCCCTCCAAGAAGAAGAAGTAGTTTATTGATGTGAAAAAGTAGAGAGGTCGGCCGGAATATGGAGCCCTCCAAGTTTTCTTAAATTCAACGTGTGTTTTAATACCAGGGCAAAAAAAAAAGGCAGTTCGAGATTGTAGGCGACTTTCTTCACTGCGTGTCTAAGATATCCACGTGCAACGGATGCGCGAGGGACACTTTCTGCGCAGTGGCGTAGCCAGAAATTTTGTTCGGGGGGGGGGGGGGGGGGGGGGGCTCAGGTTGCAGCGCGGCCTCCTCCTTATAAAATTTGTCGAGGGATCACATGCATGGATAATAACTGCATTTCCAATTTCATTGTATATTCGATGCTGCAAACGAATTATTGAACGCTATGCACTGTCCATTACAATATGTATGTTTTCATCACAGAATATATTCGTATGCCCCAAAAATTGTGGCAGAAATAACTGATATCAATGATTCCGTGTTTTTGTCTAATTAATAAGTAAAGAAAACATCGCATGAACTTTAGAACTATTGACCCTTTTCGCGGAGCAGTTTGTTTTAGAGAAACGAGATGGCGCTCACGGCGGCGCGCCATACCTCTCCTCAGCGACCGCGCACGAATACGAAACCATTACCGATTCTATCTTGCTTCTGTGCAATCAGCTGTCGGAAATGCAACTGAGTTTTCGCTAACACACTGTGCTCCAATCATGCTAGATTGAATAATGTGGATTGAAGACGTGTGCAGTAGTTGGCTGCAAAAAATAGTGACTGGCATGTTAAGGAATAGAATGAATCTGTGTGGCGAAGTTCGCGGACCGCTGCTGCAACTGTCCGAACGTGTTACCGGCACTTCGTGATGTGCGGCTTTCCTCGAGGATACAGAAATTTGCTCATCCGCCAGCCTTGTATCGCTAACCTTCAAAGAAAGGGCTTCATCCCCAGAACGTCGGCAACAGTGAGTACCACTCGTTAAACAATGACAAAGGGAGTAGCGCCGCTTCCTGTCATAGTAAGTTTCGCGCACGTTATCTATACACATCTGTCCAAATGGCAGGGAAACTTACGCCCACTCTATCGCCGACGTATCAAGAATAAGTGAATGGACGCACATTTGAATATATGCGCACTGTATACACACAATAAATGACGGACTACACCTATGGCGCACCAATGGTCGAAGCTGAATGTTTCGTGACGGTCCACAAGAGTAAGCAAGTTACTAGCTGTAATATATATTTGCTACAAGGTATTACAATGTACAAAACAGCTACGTTTCAAGCCTTGTGTGCAGCAAGAACAAATCTATCGGATTCGGAACTGAGCACACCCGCGAGCGATTAGGCAGAAAATAATCAGATAGTGGCCGCACCGAGGAACTTCACTGAGTCAGAAACTGACAAGCCACTGCTTCAAAATGTTTGCCGAATAAAGAACAAAGAGCAAAACACACTAATCCTGACTGAATTCATAATCGCAAAGCTTGGAATGCATATTTAGCCCCGCTTTTAGAAGAAGCACCATATAAACTGCCTGCGCCGTTTGGACATAGCTCAATCAGCTCCGAAAGCGCTTTTGCATGTTCTCTGAAGCTGTGATCAAAGCTTCGTGTCGTCCACCTAGTCACCGTCTACGATATCTCCGAAAACAGAGGTTTTCTAAGCCGCGCCGGCGTCATACACTTCCATTGTAAACAAGGAGGCAACGGAGGCAGTTGAGGCAAGCAATGGATGCGTCACCACGTGATCAAATATGGCAGCGCCCACGGGATCGCCGCGAAAAGGGTCAATGTCAGTTCGAAACCAGCAAAGCAGTGCATGCAGCTTATATGAAAAACGTAAAGGCCATGAAATGAATAAGTTGAGGACAAATATTTTGATGAATCTTTGTCATTCAAAACCTTGTTTACATTTTTCTACATATGCAACGGCCAGGAAGAAACCTCAATGACGCTATCCCTATAGTTGCAATCGATTGCGCAGGAGCAGCTGTAATTCGTCGTGTATTGTAATTACACCGAGATAATACTCGCAACAGTGAGTACAAATAAAAAGTGGGAGTTCTGCAAAGTATATATTAGAAATGCGAAGATAGAATGGAATATACAAATGCGAAGATACAACTCGCTAAAGGGCAAAAAAAGAGTCGCTGGAAACAAAGTTCACTGCTTGTATACACAAAACCTCGCAATAAGATATTTAAAATTACGTATGAGTCTCCAATAAATCTACGTATTTAAGCAAACGTCAGTGTATATAATGCGTCAAATACGACAAATAAACGTGTTGCAGAGTCAGAGGTAGTAAACTTTGCGCACAGGAAGACAGATGATCCTGGCAAGAACATAACTATGATCGCAGAAATCGTGATATGTACTTGGGCCATGCAGCGGTCGCGACAGTGCCATGTGGGTAGAATAATAGAGGAATAATGCATAAATCAGTACGAAAATGTGTAAGTTAACTGCCTGCACAACGCCAACAATTATTCTGCACCCAAAATTAAAGGAGGGTATTCCTTCGTTTCAAAAAAGAAATAAAAGCAGGTAGCTGAAAAGGAAAGAAAAGGACCAACGAAGGCCACAGATGATGCGGTAAGTTGAACTACCCAATATCCAAGTGTTTTTGGCGAACGCCGCGTGGGCCGGGCTTTCAATGAGAAAGGTCGGTCAAAATTGGTTATTGGTATCTTTGTAATTTTTGTATTCGCGTGATAATTGTGATCATGATGCTAACTGCTAGAATAAACGGCGAAAATTTCTGCGGTTTTAAAAGCTAATGAGCGGTCATACGTTTTCATAATTAAGAACTTATGGACCTGAAGGAACAGTGCTTTTTACTTGCATTGATTTTTGCTGCTTCGCTATCTAAAGACAAACTTCTCTCGGCGGGAAAGTTGAGCGAAGCGCTCAATGACTTCGGACACGTTGATGCTGACGTCTCTGTGGGTGTATAGAAGCGCCAGCCTAACCTTGCGTTCCACATACATTGTAGAGCGCAAGCAGTTTTTTAGTAAACTCTTGTTAAAAAAATATTCTCTCTGCGCTGGCAGTGGTCACTGGAAGGGTGACTAGAAGCTGCAGCAGTATTTACACATTTACATAGAACCTGCTGTCGCAGTGAGAGATGGGCATCAATTCTGGTGCTAAAACATAAAACACTCCCTTGATGTCGTTGGCATACTTGTTTAGGTACCTTGCAGAAACAGTAGGCTGTTCGATTCCAGCGATGTCTGTCGTTTCGTCAGTAAGTATGGAGAAGCAGCCTGCTTTTGAATCTAAGCTTTCTTTGATAATGTCACCACAAATTTCTATAACTTGGTTTTGTGCGTCTGGGCCTCAATAAGAGGCAATACTGGGGCAACTTTCCAAATGGTTCTTCAGATATGTATCTCCACAATCAGCTCGCATGCGAAGAAGCACTCTGAAAATGCCTGTCTTTTCAGCAGGGGCATTGCTTAAATCCATAGGGCCCTGTCCCTGTGGCCACGGAGAGCCAGACCTTGTCGCCCGCAAAGAAAAAAAATGTCCTCAATACTAGGCCGTTCACTTTCTTCTGTTTTCTCATATTTTACTTTGCCTGCCCTGGTCCAGCAGATCAATCACATTGGGCACGCTTCCTGAAAATGTTTGGAGAAAATTATCAGCTGCTAGCTGACAGCCACGGTGATATTTAGTATTTTCGTGTGTGTGGGAGATTGCGTGCGCGCGCTTCCATCTATGGAACGGCTTGGACACGAGCGTTCCAGTGCGCGCATGTTGGCCCAAGTTTATAAGAACATTAACCCCATAAAGTTCTAGAATTGAATATCTTTTAAAGCATGGCTTTGGAAATGTCAGCGCACCTTTCGCGTCAAAAGTTTATGAGAACTTTATACCCATGAAGTTTCGTAATTGAAATCCATGCACTCCGTACATTCCGCGGTCGCTGCCAGATGCCGCAACGCGCCCGCTCGCTATCGAAAAGCCGTTGAAAGTTTGTGCTCGGATGGGGCTCCTTGCGTTACGTGACTCCAGGTGCAAAGGCGTTGTCACGAAATCCAGCCCCAGTTCGCAATGTTCGTGCCGAAATGTCTTTTCGAGCGTGAAAAAGACATTGTAGACAAAATCCAGAATGATTGCCGGCGTCGGTGGTAGTTTTGGTCGGCGGTGCATGCCAGCACGAAAACATTTCGGGGGGGGGACTGAAGCCCCATCAGCCCCCCCCCCCCCCCCCCCTGGCTACGCGCCTGTTTCTGCGGTAGCAGAGTCCCTATATGAGGCCAATGCTTAAATCTTAGGCATCATAAAAGACCGATCCCCAATAATGATGTTCAAGGCCAGAGGCCAGTGTTGAAGATTTCGTGCACTATATGTAATGAAGGAGCTGAAAGCATTAAAATCATAATGTAATGTCATTGTCGAACAACCTCATCACGATGTACAAGCTAACGTTGAACGCTTCAAGCACTTCCGTAAGGCCAGAGTTTAATATTTTAGGCAGTATACGTCAGGCCAACGCCGAAGACGTTAAGTACAATGTAAGACCAGCGTTAAACACCTCAATCACTACAAGTAAAGCCATCGTTGAAGGCTTTAAGCACTATCATAATGCCAGATTTGAAGAAAGTACAAAGCAAGGCCTGTATTTTACACACATCATGCCCTATGTAAAGCCATTGTTGAAGGCTTCATGCGCTACGTAAAGGAAATGTCGAAGACGTTAAGTACTATGCAAGACCTGGATTGTTCAATACTTAAGCCCTATGCAAGGCTTGAGACCTTACCCAACATTTAAAAGCAACCTTGGAAAGATTGCAACGGCAGAAGCGCTCGTTGCTTGCTATACACGCGTCGTCTCCAAGCAAGAAACGGACAGTCTGTGAAAAAGCGCTTCTGCACAGATTCTTGACTTCAGATGCCGAACTAGGCCTGTGGGGAAAGCGACGATAACGTTGGTCGCCTGCGAAGCTGGCTTCCCGCACTGCTCGCAGGCACAGACGGTCAGAGCACTTGTCAGAGCTCGGAACCGTGATTGAAGTTCCCTGTAGGCCACATGCTTCAACTTGCCGACACGCTGATTCGTCAAAAGCATGGGAGATACGCTGATCGTTGCTCTAAAACATCAACTTGCAGTTGCATTCAACGTGTGGTGCAGTGACCTCGATAGTTGGCGCATAATTACGTGCAGTGACAGTACCTGAAGCCAAGGAAAGCATAGGGGGGAATTAGCTGAGGGTTGACATTGAAATAGTGAAAATAATTAGGAAAAGGAAAATGAAGGTGACCGCGAAGGTAACATGCGCCAGTGGGATGTTACCTTTTTGTCCACTTTCATTTTCCCTCGTATTTTCTACATCTCAGTTTCAACGCTCAGCTAATTTCCCCTATGATTTCCTTGGCTTCATTATCTGTTGGCATTACACGGTTGTGATTGACAAAAATCGAGCCCGTCGGTTTCCCTTCTTCTCATTAATAATTCTTTCAGTGCTTCCTGCAATTTTAGTTCAGGAAAACATTTAACACAGGGCACGAGCAATCTGTCCTCATAACTACGGCTCTTGCTTACCCACCTATTTTTTATCCTGCGTTTTACTCCGTGTCACCGTCTTCCTTAACTGTGTACTTAATTACTCGCAATACTGAAAAAGTTGTGCTCGCTTATTATTGCTTCCGTGCGAGGCATTGCAGCTTTGCTACTGAAATCCGACTCCATGGCTCAGCGCCTATGGAGTTCTGCTGCTTGGCGCTAGGTGGCAGGTTCGATTCGTGTCCCCGGCGTAGTTCATGCCTGTATGGGTGAACTTAGGGTGCTCGTGTACTTAAACTCAAGTCTAATTCAAAGTATGAATGACTTTATCCCCCCACCCCCATAAAGTTTCGAAGGTTGTAAACTTGATGGTGGCGTTTTGGAAAAAAGTTACTCTCAGGCAACTTGACTAGCCCGAAGTCACTTACACAGCATCCATTATGCATGCCAGCGAAAAGCAATGAATTGAAATTGCGGACGTATTACGACGTAGAAAGCAAACTGTCTGGCTTACAATTTTAACACGGCTCCCAGGTAATCACGCATTAATAAGGCAACGTAAGCTTGCTTCTTAGTCTACAATACCGAAGTCGGGCAATACACCGAACTCAAAGCGCAACGAAGTAAAACGCACGGATTGCGCAGCTTGCGGAGAAGCACAGTACACCAGGCGGTGAAAAATGAATCCAGAAGAACCGTGTCGCCTCGGGGACATTAAATCCCGCGAATCAATTAACGCTCTCTCGTTAAAGACCTCCCTTATTAACGCCTCCCGACTGCCTCCCCGACACTCACGATCACGCCGATAGCGCGCGTGCTTTCCCGCGTCCTATTACAATCCGATATGACGACGGCGGCCCTCGGGGCCGCCGGCACTACGCGACAACAACCACGAGCGCTGCGACGCTTAGTACACACGCGCCGCCTCGCGGCGGGGATGGCGCGCCCGGGCGCGCTCTCGGCCTAGCCGACGCTGGCCATCGACGCTCCGCGCAGTCCGGCCGTCCTTCCAAGCCCAGGGAGGGGGACTACCTGCTACAGGTGTCTCGCGGGGGGGACCTCGGCGTAACTGGGCGCTTGGCATAAATCGCCGCCGCGGCGCGGCAGCCAGCGAGCGAGCCGCGCAAACAGCCGACGGCCGGCGCCCAGCGCCCAGCGGGGCGCAAGAGGAGCGGGACGCCCCGCCGTTCGCGACCGGTCCGCCTTCAAAGAGGGCCGACGCCGGCGCCGCTCAGCGGGGGGAAGTGGAAGAAGAAGGCCGCGCGCGCGAGCACGCCGAAGAAGAAGACCACGGAGGAAGAAGTTGCGGAGGAGGTTGGGGGATCTCCCTTTGACCGGGGCCGCCGCCGGGCATTGCGGCACTGGCCGATAACTCAATCGCCCCCCGGAGGCGGCTGCTTGCTGCGGGTACCGCCGGCACCTGACCGGCCAGGGAGGACCCGGCCGCGCGGCGCGCGCGCGTCGTATTCTGCTTGTTTCCTAAGCCTCGCGCTACGCGCGCGCGCGCGTGTGTGTGTGTCTATGCATGACGTGTATACCCGAGACGACGTACCAGACCTCACGGACGACCGCCCCGAAAGGATAAGACAAGGCGCTCGCGCCAGGCACGAGGTGCTTTTGCTGCCTCGGGGGTGGGGGAGGAATAAGGAAAGGGAACGTCGAAGAAAGACGGGAGGAGAAGGACGCAAGGGGTTGGCGGCGTCGAACGCGCGATTGATTGAAGGTGTGAGCGCAGCTAGCACCGGAGCCCATCAGCCGAACAATGTCGAATGCGGCTATTAACAAACTTGCCTTCGGCACCCGCTGGCACAGGCTTCGGAGGGGATGTAGAGAGTAAACATGGCACTTATAAACACCTCGGCTCGCGTTGCCGGCGTACGTAACTCTTCCGCTGGCACGCGCTCTCCAAGACCGACGCGGTTGTAGTAACTATTACTTAGATAGTGATGCTAGTTCCGGCGTCTTACGTTCGTCCCACCCTAGCTCAGCCGATAGCGGCGCTGCATTTGTCAAGACAGGTGGCGGCCACAACGGAAGATTTTGCTTAAACACCGCGTCACGGCTGTGTATGTACTTATATGCCTAGCTGTCCCTAGGCACGTGCTTCTCCAAGCCTGACGAAGACATAGTGACCATTACTAAGATAGTAACACAATACAGTTCCGGCGATTACGCGGCCCGCCTATATGTATATACTGGCATTGCCTGTATCTATATGCGTCGTGCTTCTTATGAACACAAAGATAGCCGCTTCAGGTTGGCGGTGCACTGGCGGATCGATGGTATCGAGCTATCGAGTACGTCTTTTTAAACGCCACGGTATTCAGGGCGATTATCCTGCGGCTGCGAGTTCTAGATTCCAGGACGAGCGTCCTCGTGACGCCATGTTGCATTCGTCGCCTAACACAGGCGCAAACGCGGGCACCGAGTATTGTTTCGGGTTCAGGGTTATTCAGATAGCATTTGTTAATTATGCACGTTAATGGGCGTATAGTCATTGCAGAAATAGATTCCAGAGGGTAAACTGTCAAGGGGTCATCCTGTTAATGAGCGCTTAGCGTAACAACGAGTTCAGGTATAGCAAACGAGTTGAAATAGCGTCTCTTGCACGTGAGTCATGGAAGAAACTGTCAGTTGTTTCGACGAAAGTTGGTGGCAAGTTTCTGAGAAGCAAGATGACAGCCAGACAAGAAAGATTACTGCAGAACCTTTTTGGAATATATCTAGAGCGATATGAAAACGTCCTTCATTTGCATCTCCTTTTATGACAGTATAACACCAATCACCGTTTCGATACAAAGGGGGAGCATCTATCTATCTATCTATCTATCTATCTATCTATCTATCTATCTATCTATCTATCTATCTATTCACATTTATCTAGCATGTCCTTCTTCTTGCACGGCTTTTATTTTCTCTTCATTATATCTCAAATATGCCCCTGGCATTGGGGTATTACACGACGGGTAGGTTTTTACAAACAGTAGGCGATTTCTTCAATTTATTTCTTGAAGTGATCAGGGCTGGAGTGGTGCACAGCGTCGACGGGCAGGTGATTCGAGTCGCTGCACAGTTCGGACAAAGAACGAGCTCGCTTGCGCAGCAGATTTTTTTTATTGTGATAGCAATTATAGGGACACTCCAAGCGGATTTCTGCCGTCGGCGAGGTCGTCGCCGTCACCGTGAGGTTCCGTATAAAGTCCAAGGGCGATAAAATCGTCGCCGCGTGCCGTATGCTGTAGTGAAAGCGCGCGAGGGACGCGCGCTTTCACGGAGAGCGTTCGCACGGCGGAGAGCAAACGCGATGTCTTTCGTCGTGCGAAAGGCCGTGGGGGGGATGGGAGGCGACCTTTAGCTGCAGCACCAAACATGTATTTTGCGACCGGGCGCAAGGGGAACTGGCGACTCAATCTCCCAGGCGAAAGGAGCAAAGCGGTAAGGCAGCGCGGGAGTGAGGGGGCGCGGCTTATACTCTGCCAGCAACTGTGTACTTGTACTTTGCGCGGCTGTGGGCTGTCGTGCGCACCGCATCTTGAAAGCGATCTCCACACGGCTCTTACCTTTGTACGCGCTGTGCTTTCGCCGCTCAGTTTCCGTTGAAGCGATAGACCATACGAACCTTCGCTCGCTGTTGCTGGCGCGCTTGCTCACGCCAGCGTTTTGACAGTGGTTGTCTGTGGTCATCGAATGTGATCTATCCATGTTTGCTTGTGCCCGCTGACACCGTGCTTGTTAATTCAGTTAGTAAGCGAATGTGTCCAAGTTTATGCAGCCGACAAAACTACAATCTTTACGCCGTATAGCATTGTACTAATTTGGTATCGCAACTGATGCTTCACCTTTCAGGCGAAACTGCGACTTTTTTTGCTTATTACTGTTGGTCCTACACCTGCCAGTACTCCCGAATTGTTCGTAAGGTTTACGAATTCGAGCTCGTTTCACGACTTTGCGAATCCTGCGTTAAGCTTTACCAAAAATGAATCCTGTTCGCGAAATAACATTCGCTCACTGGTGTCGGTCTCCAAACTTTCCATTGGAAGTTTTTTTTTTTTTTTGATGGTGAAAGGACGCCAGATGAGTACTTCCTTCGAGCAAGTTCCCGAAGCAGGCGAAATAGGCAACAGCAAATTTGCTGGTAAACTCACTGATCTAAAAACAATGCGTTGCTTGCCGATCTCTGCTGTTCTCCGCTGCCTGCTTTTGCGCTGCTTATAAAGGTAAAATATAGTTAATTGCATATGCTTTCGTCAAAAGGCGTGTGCTGAGAGGAAGATGAAAGAAACAGAAATATTTATGCTAAACTTTCCCCGGGACTATAAAAATGTCACCGTTTCGCCCTAAGGGCGAAGCAATGAATGCGATAGCAATACAGCAATGTCATACGAAGTAAGGTGAGCGGCCTTGGTAGCAATATGAATTGTAGTAAACATGAGCTGATTAAGTAAGCAGGTGTGCTGCGGCGTAAGTAGACCGACATGAAGAGAGACTCGATGACCACGAGAAGGCGCGTGTGAAACGGTGGTGTTGATGAGAAGCGCTTACCGTGGGCAGCGCGTGCGAAGGGACACACCTGTAGTGCTGCACTGCCGATCTGGGCAGCATTGCATGTGTAGCGTGCGTTGGAAAATGTGGCCCGACTATTACTAACTGAATGAACAAGCGTGGTGTGAGTGCGCACAAACATGAATAGATCACACTGAATGACTGCAGCCAACGACTGTCAAAACGCTGGCAGCGCAACGTACCTTCGCCCGACGTGCGGTCTATCGCTTCAACGGAAACTGAGCGGCGAATGGACGGCGCATAAAGGTCAGAGCCGTGTGGAGATAAGAGACGGTGCGGTCGAACGAACGACGAGCGCGGTTGTTGGCAGCGTAGAAGTGCGCCCCCCTCCCCCCCCCCCCCCCCGCTCCCTCCGGCGCTGGCTTCCCGCTTCCTTGCTTGCGCGTGGGAGATAGAGTGCGTTCGCTCTCCGTGATAGCGCGCGTCCCCGCACGCTTCCGCTGGGGCATACGGCGCGCGGCGAAGATTTTATCTATACGGAACCTCACGGCGACGGCGACGGCGACGGCAGAAATCCGGTTGAAGTGTCCATATAATTGCTATCGCAATAATAGATGGCCCAACAGCATGCTCGACTGACGAGTCTTGACTCGTGCATTGCCCTGGCAAAACATTTATTCGGATAGTCTAAAGTCTGCGTAGTTGAGTATATATATTCTACCCAAGGAGAGTTAACGAAAGACCTTGTTTATTGTATTCTGAAGATGTTTGCTTGCTTTCCAGTCTAGTAAAGATAGTCTATAGAAAAGTCTAATAAAAGTTTGCTCTGAAGGTTACAATTGCCAATAACCTGCAGTGGTGGCTCAGATGTCTATAGCCTTTCAGTACAAGGTTGTCCTGGCATTCGATTCCCAGTCCGCGCTGGTCGGATTGCGACGAGGTCACGATCCAGTAACTCTTCTATACCATGCTATTGGTGCATACGTTTAAGAATCCCAGTTGATCGAAATTATTTTTGAGCCCTCGAATAAGGCGTCTCTCATGGCCTCAGTGTTGCTTTGGGACATTAAACCACGTAATTTACTACTTCGCTGTCTATACCACCTGTTTGTTATGATTTTATTTAGTTGGAACAGAAACTTTGGAAACTGCCTGCGACAGATAGCGCTTTTCCGTCTTTACAGGTGTACCTGTGGAAAAGGCGGACAGTTTTTTGTACGAACAATTACAATGTCTACGTAGCTAACTTTACAAAGAAATGAGATTCGCTCATTGAATTTTTAATTCTTCACTTCAGGAGGCATGTTGCTATCGCGAAATTGAAGCGGAGCAGTGGTGAATTCATGTTTGCTTAGCAGAAATCGTAAGCCTAGCAGTACTTTCGAGACATACGGCCTTAGAGTGTGTTATGAAATACATGGGCGTTCGAGCCAACAGTTTCTCAAAAGTGTTCGTTGAGCAGTTCAGAATGATTTGAATTGTAACGCCAATGATTCTTTCAGCATATTTTAGAGGCCAATGTATCTAAAGAATTGCGCTACTTTTAGGATTACTGCTCAGCATACACGATTTCAACTCTCGGCTTCAATTTCGCAGTTGAAGCCGAGATTATGCCCTGAAGTCAATAATTAGAAAGTTAACAGTTTTTATCTGTGCACCTAAACATTGCGATTTGTCCCGTTAGAAACGCCCGTCTCTTCAGGTGATTCACCTCAACACACATAATTGCGCTATTTTCTCCAGGCGAACTAAAAAAATTGTACGAAAAAAATAAACAGCATATGACAACATGTGGACTTATACATGACATTGCACTTCTTGTCAACATCTTTGCAGAGTTCGAGGAGACGACCCACTTCAATGTCTACGGACCGCAACAGACTGAAGAAGTACGAATTGTTGATACTGCCGTTCCTTATAACAGCATACACGCCTTACGTACTATATAGACTATATGGGATAGTCTATAAGACCGGCGTCTGCAGCGGATACTCACCATCTACTGTGGCTGCGTCCAGGGACAAAAGCCGCACGAGAGAAAGTGCTCAGAGATGCCGGGACGCAGACTAGACCAGCCCTCAGACTGTACGAACGGTTAATTAGGAACGATAAGTTACCACAAGCAACTTATACAGCTTCTTCACGAAGAACTGCCCGCATTTATTGAACTACTAATACGACCGAATAGAACTGTTGGCTTTGTCAGACTGCAGTTTTATTTCCGGCCAGAAATGTGGGCCCACCTCGAAGGTAGCACAGTACAAACGTGTGGACCGTTCGCGTATGTGCTAGTATACGTGCCACTGGATTTGTGCCGGTCTTCAAAGAAACGCTTTGACGTCAAGTTGGTTATTTACCACTAGCTGTGCATGGCGCTCTTCAATGAACCTCTCTGACGCCAAGTTGGGTCACTGTGTCACTTAGTATGCACGGACTTCACGGCGGCGACGCCAGGTGCCGCAGCGCGTCCACTGAGAAGCGCGAGAGAGGAGCCCGGCTGGAGTGCACGCCTCACGTATGACGCGTTTCGGCGATTCGCCTGGATAGTCGTCGTATAATGAGTTGTGCCTGAATGTTAATATGTCGTATGGCAACCCAAGAGGGGGCTTCTGGAGTGGAGATGACGTTCTGAAGGTGAAGCTGGCCGCCGCCATCTTACCAAGGGCATTCGTTGGCACTCGGCGGAGAACAGGAAGCGTTTTCTTCTCACTACCAATAACTGTCACAAGGTCAATTTTGTCGTACAGATGCTTCTCGATGTGCCTGTCTGTGTCGCTGGTTTTAGGTTGAAGCTTGAAGGTCTTGGCAACTTCTATGGGAGACAAGGCGGTTGTCACTACTCAGCCTGCGGCAATATTTTAGCCCGAAACAACATTCTATTATTTTCCAATTAGTCTGAAATTTATGTTAACAGATTAAGAGCAGTTGAACCACGGCTGTTCTCCATGTAGTTGAGCACGCTTTCAAATGTGAAGTAGGGGCAAGCGCTGGCTCCACCTCCACTGATAAGAACTTGCGAGGGCTGCCACTCTCGAAATTATTTTGATAACTTCCTTGGGCAACCCATGCTAACTAAAAAAAAAGTCTATAAGAAGGCAAAACTATCCGCAAGTTTATCTACGTTTTATAGACTGCCCAAATTAATTTTTAAGTAATGAATAAAGAAAAAGAATTCGAAAAAAAAACGAGGAAGGGGAAGACCAAAAGACGTGTGATCGCATTAACCAGGAACATATCCCTTTCTCCATATCCCTATCCCTATATTCAAGAAAAGTGAATATGATATGATTAGTAAACACTCTCAATCCCACGTGTGACGACGATTAATCATTGCTTTTGCGCATGTCTGAATGGCAAGGTTGAATATATTTGTGTGTCTTCCGGAATAAAGAACTATATAGTTCTAAGTGAGCACTCGTCCGGTCGTCTTCCACCTATTCGTTCTCATTTCGTGCTCTTTTTTTTTCCTGTTCATGAACATGCAGCAGATCGAAAGAAAAGAGAAGCGCAGTCGAGGACGGCATAGAATTATGTGGCACGACCAAATGAGGAAATTCGCAGGCATAAGATGGGGTCAGCTGGGGTATTGGAGGCCACTGGGGGAGGTTATCGTTCTGCAGTTGACATACCTAAATATGATGATGATGATGAACTCGTCCAACAACCTACTTTTATTTTTTTATGAGGGACGCTGTACTGGAATGCGTTCTGATAATTCCGAACACCCGGTGTTCTTTGATATGCACGAAAAGCTCAGAGCATGGTCATTATTGCATCCCCATGACAGCGAGTATCTCTACTGATTCGAAATTATTTTGGAAAACATATAACAGAGGTTGGTTATATTCCGCAGACTTCATTTTCCTGACGGATGGCATAAGTGTGGTCCATCCTTGAACATCCCATTTTCAAGCCGGCCTGTTTCCTTGGTTCAAGGGCTGCCCCTATTCTATATTGGAAATTACCTTAGCGACTATTTTGTGTAGTACCTAAAGCAAGCCAATGGTCCTATCATTCCTCAGTTATTTACTGTCTCCTTCTGATTGATATCACGTTGGCGATCTTCCAAGTCTCTAGAATACTTGAACTCATCAAGCACTGTTGAGCATAAAGGTCGCAAGTTTTTCGCACGCAGTATACTCGCCATGTTTCACCAGATCGACTGTTGTTCTACATTTTCCTGTCGCCTTTGCCCTGACCACTTATTTAAAAGCCATTCCGACCTCATCTCCATATAAGCGTGAAACTTTAATTTCTTCTCTACAACTACGTCTAACCGTGCTTCTCTTGTTGTTCTGGGTGCAGTACAGTTGAGCAAAGAATTTCTCTGCATTGCTGATGACGTTTCCTCGCACACCTTTGACTACATATGCCTCGTTCCTGTCAATGGCAAGTCTCTTTATATGTGGTTATGGTGCCAGACTTTTTAGGAATAGATAGGAAAAACTTCAATAGATTACTCAATCGCTCCATCTGGGAGATATCGTAAGATAGCATGCCATAAAGAGCCGGTGGGGAGATGGTGCAGATCAGAGAAAAGTGTAAAAAATTTTGGGGGAAGTCTCAAGCAAGTTGGCATAAACTTGAAAGGAATTATGAAATAATGTCGAGGGAGGTTGAGCCAGATTTGGACGACATTGCTTAGTCTTAGGGGGAAGGGGTATTTATTTTTATCTTCTGTCGAAGTGAGTGAGTACAAGTACCGGAGGCAATCCTTGAACACTTTTATTTTTTTCCACGACGTTATTTCACATCGCTCTTGCGCTTCGTGTAGCCCGCTTGCTTTCTGGTTTGCGAAACTAGCTGCTAAGGTGGCTTCTCTACAATGCATCGCTGTTCAAACAACGGAAGGCAACCGTATTGCTAAAACATTTTTCTTTTTTCAGCGGGCACCTCCTGCATCGTTGTTTCTTTTGTGCATCCCTGCAAGCCCGTCATGTTTTACTCAGCACAAGGAACGGCAACACGCAAGCTTCGCACACAGTCGACGTTAACCTAACAATGTGCTGCCGGCAGCCACACGCTGTGGATATCGTCAACCACTGCGAGGAAGCCGACCTAACAGTTTCTTCCAGCATGTTCACTGTCCCTCCAGCCCCTCTCCACTTCCCCCAATAACGGTAACTTCCATCTGAAGAACACTGCCTTCGGCCGAGCAGCAGCAGCAGCCGCAGCAGCAGCAGCAGCAGCAGCAGCAGCAGCAGCAGCAGCAGCAGCAGCAGCAGCAGCAGCAGCAGCAGCAGCAGAGCCAGCAGCAGCAGCAGCAGCCAGCAGCAGCAGCAGCAGCAGCAGCAGCAGCAGCAGCAGCAGCAGCAGCAGCAGCAGCAGCAGCAGCAGCAGCAGCAGCAGCAGCAGCAGCAGCAGCAGCAGCAGCAGCAGCAGCAGCGCAGCAGCAGCAGCAGCAGCAGCAGCAGCAGCAGCAGCAGCAGCAGCAGCAGCAGCAGCAGCAGCAGCGCAGCAGCAGCAGCAGCAGCAGCGCAGCAGGCAGCAGCAGCAGCAGCAGCAGCCGCAGCAGCAGCAGCAGCAGCAGCAGCAGCAGCAGCAGCAGCAGACAGCAGCAGCAGCAGCAGCAGCAGCAGCAGCAGCAGCAGCAGCAGCAGCAGCAGCAGCAGCAGCAGCAGCAGCAGCAGCAGCAGCAGCAGCAGCAGCAGCAGCAGCAGCAGCAGCAGCAGCAGCAGCAGCAGCAGCGCAGGCAGCAGCAGCAGCAGCAGCAGCAGGCCGCAGCAGCCAGAGCAAGCAGCGTCAGCAGCAGCAGCAGCAGCAGCAGCTAGCAGCAGCAGCAGCAGCAGCAGCAGCAGCCAGCAGGCCATAGCAGCAGCAGCAGCAGCAGCAGCACGCAGCAGCAGCAGAGCCAGCAGCAGCAGCCAAGCAGCAGCAGGCAGCCAGCAGCAGCAGCCGCAGCAGCAGCCAGCAAGCATCAGCAGCAGCAGCAGCAGCAGGCAGCAGCAGCAGCAGCAGCAGCAGCCAGCAGCAGCAGCAGCCGCAGCGAAGCAGCAGCTAGCAGCAGCCAGCCGCAGCAGCAGCAGCAGCCGCAGCAGCAGCAGCCGCAGCCCCAGCAGCAATGAGCAGCAGGCCGCAGCCAGCAGCGCAGCAGCAGCAGCAGAAGCGAGCAGCAGCAGCAGCAGCAGCAGAAGCCAGCAGCAGCGCAGCAGCAGCAGCAGCAGCAGCAGCAGCGCAGCAGCAGCAGCAGCAGCAGCAGAAGCAGCAGCAGCAGCAGCAGCAGCAGCAGCAGCGCAGCAGCAGCAAGCAGCAGCAGCAGCAGCAGCAGCAGCAGCAGCAGCAGCAGCAGCAGCAGCAGCAGCAGCAGCAGCAGCAGCAGCAGCAGCAGCAGCAGCAGCAGCAGCAGCAGCAGCAGCAGCAGCAGCAGCAGCAGCAGCAGCAGCAGCAGCAGCAGCAGCAGCAGCAGCAGCAGCAGCAGCAGCAGCAGCAGCAGCAGCAGCAGCAGCAGCAGCAGCAGCAGCAGCAGCAGCAGCAGCAGCAGCAGCAGCAGCAGCAGCAGCAGCAGCAGCAGCAGCAGCAGCAGCAGCAGCAGCAGCAGCAGCAGCAGCAGCAGCAGCAGCAGCAGCAGCAGCAGCAGCAGCAGCAGCAGCAGCAGCAGCAGCAGCAGCAGCAGCAGCAGCAGCAGCAGCAGCAGCAGCAGCAGCAGCAGCAGCAGCAGCAGCAGCAGCAGCAGCAGCAGCAGCAGCAGCAGTGCTAGCAGCAGCAGCAGTCGTCGCCATCGTTGCTGCTGCTGCTGCTGCTAGCAGCAGCAGCAGCAGCAGAGCAGCAGCAGGCTAGCAGCAGCAGCAGCAGCAGCAGCAGCAGCGGAAGCGTCCAGCATTTGCCTGCTCTACATCCTCCCAGCTCTCTTTCTCCACCTCACGCGATGCCGTTCAAAACTTCCCTTCTCCCATCCACCCACGCCGTCACCACACACAAACACACACACGCAGTGACACACGTCCTGAGTTCGCGACGACATCGTCCCGCTGGCGACAGCAGAACCACATGCACCGCACGCAGGACGGCCGGGGTCCGGGAGTAGGGTTCGGGGGGAGGGGGGCGTGAGGAGCCATAGCTATAGCTGCGCGGCTTTTCTTTTTTCTTTCTGCGGTGTGCAGCGCTTGTCTGTTTATTCTGGGCGCTAGGCCGCTAATGAGCACTTCGGGCCGAGCCAAAACAAGGCCGCCACGGCCGAGCCACCGGGACAGCCCGTCTCCCGCGCCTCTCTCTTGCAATAACAGCCGCGAATGCCCGCGGCCGTCAATATTTGCGGAAGGGCAGCAGCCTAGACTGAAGCTTTCCTTCTTTTTGTTTCTCTCTCTCTCTCTCTCTCTCCAGGCTCTACGCATCTGGCCTCGATCGATTCCTCCCCGTAGAGCGCACGCCTTTCTTCACCCCCCCCCCCCCTTCCCTTTAACCAACCCCCCTCTCCTCACATTTCCCTGGAGAGGGCACAGTGGTTGCCTGGCAACGCGTCCGCCATCTTTGGCCTTTCCCGCTGCCCGGGCCCCACGACGGTTCGCGGGCCCAGATTGGTGCCCCGAGGGCTTGAACTTCCTCCCTTCCGCCGCCCCCCCCCCCCCCCCTCTTCGCTTTCCCCTTCCTTTGACGGAACACACTTTTCTTTTCCCCCTCGTCACGTGTTTGCTTTCGTCTAGTGTTTGGCGGTGTAGCGTTGAGTGGGGTCCCGCAGTCGTCGCCATTGTCGCTTTTGAGAAGAGAGAGATTACGCGCGAATCGTTCCGACGGTCGGTGTATTGTCGCCCCGGCATTTCCTCGCCGAGGCGAAAAAACAGAGGGAGCGTGAGTGGTGTGACCGCGCGACTGGCGGCTCAGGAGGCGTTGACACCAGCTCCACCAGCTGTTTCCAGCTTTTTTTGTTCGAGCTTATGGGACAGCCGATTAATTGTGAAACTGTGCGTTCTGCTACAGGATTCCGCGGCGTCATCGCCCCGTTTTGTGCTCTCGTTATTATAGGCGCGAGTGGACCGACGCGAGGCACCCTGTTTCCACTGCGGATTTGGGGCAGACGGTCAAGACGGGCGTACACACGCGCCTATAATACGCCGTCAGGCGGCTCTGTTGTGACGCGTGTTTTAAAGATAGGTATGACATTACGCAGAATAAGAACAAGAGCTTGGTGAAGCAACCGAACATGCACCCCGTTTCAAAAGGGCCTCTCATAGCGTCCATCCGCCCGTCCATCCATCCATCCATTGGCGCACGCTGTCATGAGTGGGAAAGTCCGATATGCATAACCTACACATACGACCAACACATCAGCATTTAATAGTTAACACATTTTCCCCGTTAACCATTATCAAACACTTATGAAGGACAGTTTCGCAAGTTATAGCGTGGTGTAGAAAAACTTATTTGAGGAAAGTAAAGTTCCTTTGAATTTTGGAATGTATGTACGTGTATATGAATATTATTGTTATAACTATTTTTGTTTTGTCTCTGTTTCTTCATTTTTTACATATTCTGCAAAAGTGTGCTTGAGTTATACTTACATAACAACTGCATAAGCCCATGACCAGAAGTAAAGGCTCAGCTTAAATGCTCAACTCCCCTATATATGTCTTTCAACTGAATAAAACATTCATTCAATAGCTCATTCATTCAAAGTTAATTTCTCCAAAGACTGTTTTGTATTCTCTTACGACAAGGCATGCTTCTCTGGGCAGCGCGGCTTTAAATCATTCCGAACGAATGAATAGATGAATGGATTTTATCACCAGTCCTTTTGAAACAGGCTCCTGGCTAGTCCGACGAAGCTCGTTCTCTTGTGCGTCTGCTATTGGCCCTTAAAAACAGTATAGTTATAGTGCTCGCAAAGTATTGCATCTTAAAGGAGTATCCTACCCCATATTTTGGAAGTTGCAGAAACTCTATACCGTACGCTTCTCGCGCGTGAAAGGGTGATATATATATATATATATATATATATATATATATATATATATATAGCAAATGTGAAGGTTGCGAAACATATGACATTTTAATTTGATACTAAAGCTGGTCTCGAAACACAGCACCTGGCGCCATCGACATTATCGTGCTGTCAAGACGCAAAGCAAACCTTTCTGACGACATGTAGCAATAAGCCCATGTATGATGACTTCTCTCATATGCAAAGTTTCGAATTATTTAATTTCTGAGCCGCACTGAGTTACCGCATAAGCTTGCGGCCGCTCGGTGCCACAGGAACAGTGAAAGTAGTCACAAACCGGTTTCCAAATATGCGGCATTAAAATATGTATGAACGCGTGGTCGCCGACCTGCATAGTTTGAGCCATGTACAAGCCCGGTCTGCAGCGTTAACCTTGTTCGCTCGGAAGGTCCTACTAGATTGTCAGCCATTTACGCTTTCTCTGGATGCAGGCTTGTCACGCACGTCACTGAATTGCGTAAAGTTTAGCCACGAGAAGTTCGCGCATGTAGGGTGCGTGACGGATTCATGAAATATTTATGAAACCGATGTGACGCGTCCGACCGTTGGTGCACAAGCGAGGGGAACATATATTCCGGCGTATGCTGCCTGAGGCTACGCCAATTCAAGGCAATGGCAATTGTGCGTCGACTCAAAAGATGGCGATTTCCCTGCAACGGTACGCCGGCGCCATCTGTAACTGAATGCGCAACGTGTTTCGTCGCGTATTTTTTGCTGTAGCCGTGACAGATGGCGCCAAAGCTCCATTGCAGAGACATCGTGAGTTGCCTGTGTGTGACCATGGGCTAGACCTCCATCCTTCGATATCGCGAGAGCCAATCTCGAAAATACAGCCGAGATAACGCCTTAACTTTGCTGCCGATGTGAGATAAAGCGTAGCGAAAGTCTACAATGTCATTCACTTTTTGTGAAGGGGGCAAACGCTAAAACACTTTCCAGTCCGGCTTGAAGCGGACCAAATGCCGCCAGAAATTACGACAACGTAATTTCTGTTGTATCCGAAAGTATGCGGCAAACTTCGAGAAAAACCACTTCTGTGGTCAAAAAAGTGCTAAGGTTAGAGGTTCAAACTATGCGAATCGACGACTAGACGCTAAAATACATTTCAATGCTATACACTTGCAGATTTATTTGTGACTACTTTCACTGTTTTATGGCAATCAGCGGCCGCAGATTCTGCGATAACCTATACT